>NW_024412645.1:3127671-3184063 GCF_014898765.1 Herpailurus yagouaroundi | reverse complement strand
CCCCCCCCCCCCCCCCCCCCCCCCCCCCCCCCCCCCCCCCCCAACATTTATAGAATCTCTGTCCCATCAAAGCTGACCACTAAGTTATCCAAGCACAGATTTCAGTGGATGCACATGACAAAGAATATAGACTTTAAAAAATTAGTCCAGAGGGGCGCCTGGGTGGCTCAGTTGGTTGAGCGGCGGACTTCGGCTCAGGTCATGCATGATCTCACAGTCCGTGAGTTCGAGCCCCGTGTCAGGCTCTGTGCTGACAGCTCAGAGCCTGGAGCCTGCTTCAGATTCTGTGTCTCCCTCTCGCTGACCCTCCCTCGTTCATGCTCTGTCTCTCTCTGTCTCAAAAATAAATAAACATTAAAAAAAAATTTAAAAAAAATAAAAAATTAGTCCAGAGAAGTAACTAACTCAAAAAGGCAACAACAAAAGCAACAGTAAACCCAGTGGGGGGATGGGAGGGGAAGAATCTGATTTTCAGAGTTGACATATCATATTACTTAAAATGTCCAGTTTTCAACAAAAAATGATGAGACATAGAAAAAAAACAGATGAGGGGCGCCTGGGTGGCTCAGTCAGTTAAGCGTCCGACTTCAACCAGGTCACGATCTCGCGGTCCGTGAGTTTGAGCCCCGCGTCAGGCTCTGGGCTGATGGCTCGGAGCCTGGAGCCTGTTTCCGATTCTGTGTCTCCCTCTCTCTCTGCCCCTCCCCCGTTCATGCTCTGTCTCGCTCTGTCCCAAAAATAAATAAAAAACGTTGAAAAAAAAAATTTAAAAAAAAAAGAAAAAGAAAAAAACAGATGAGTATGGCCCAAACACTGCAAAAACAGCAGGCAATAGAAACTGTTCCTGAAGAAATACTAACATTGAACTTACTAGGCAAAGACTTTAAATTGGCCATTATAAACATGTTCAAAGTAGTAAAGAAAACCATGCCTAAACAATTAAAGGACAATGTCTCATCATATAGAGAATATCAATAAAAAGAACTACTATGATTTAAAAGACAGTGGCATAAAGCAATAATATAAGACTATGCTGATTACCTTGCAATATAGAAAGATACAGTTTGTATGACACTAACACAACAAAAGAAAAGGGAATAGAGATATACTGGACCAAAGTTTTTGTACACTATTAAATTAAGTCGAGGAGCATCTGGTGGACTCAAAAGCATGTGCCACTCTTGACATCAGGGTCATGAGTTTGAGCCCCACAGGGGGTGTAAAGATTACTTAAATAAATAAAACTTTAATAAAATAATAAATATACAAAAATAAAATTAAGTTGACACATATTTAACTGCTAATTACAATCTCTAGGGCAACCACCAAGAAAATATATAGTAAAAGAAACAAGGGAATGTAAATGGTACACTACAAAATATTTAACATAAAAGAATAAGAAAAAGGTATATAGAAAACAAATTAACAAAGACATATAGAAAAAAAGACCAAAAAATAAGTAACAAAAAGGCATTAAATATAAATGGACTTATATTGAGACACTACAATCAAAGGATGCAGACTAGAAAAATGGATTTAAAAAACAATGGGAGCGCCTGGTGGCTGAGTCAGTTAAGCTTCTGGCTTCTGGTCAGCTCAGGTCATAATCTCACAATTTGTAGGTTCAAGCCCTGCATTGGGCTCCACATTGACACTGAAGGGTCTGCTTGGGATTCTCTCTCCCTCTCTCTCTCTTCCCCTGCCCTGCTCACACTCTCTCAAAATAAGTAAATAAGCTTTTTAAAAAAGTATTTTAAAAATGATGTAACTATATGCTGTCTAGATGACACTCACTTTATGGGGCGTCTGGGTTGCTCAGACGGTTAAAATGTCTGAATTTGGCTCAGGTCATGATCTCATGATCCATGGGTTCAAGCCCTGCATCAGACTCTGTGCTGACAGCTCAGAGCCTGGAGCCTGCTTCAGATTCTGTGTCTCCCTCTCTCTCTGCCCCTCCCCTGCTCATGCTCTGTCTCTTTCCCTCAAAAATAAATAAACCTTAAAACAAATTTTTAGAAGACACTCACTTTAGTTTCAAAGACACAAATAGGTTGAAAGGGAAAGTATGGAAAAAGATATATCATGCAAGCAGTAACCAAAAGAGAGATGGAGTGGCTATATCAATATCAACAAAATAGATTTTAAAACCAAAATTGTTACTAAAGACAAGGAAGAATATTCTATAATGATAAAAGGATCAATCTCCCAGGAAGATATAATAATCATAAAAATATAAATACCTGTGGGGAATAAGTTTAAGAATTCTCTGAGCTTGCACCAATGGGTTAACAAGGTTTAGGGTGGAAAGCCACCACAGGGTGAGAGTGCCCCCAGCATAGAACAAAGTGCAGAGCAGAAAGCTGCTTCCACAGGAAGAAAGCATCCGAGAACAGGTACAATTGGAAAGCTGCAGCAACAGGGTGAAAACACCCAGAGCTAATTAGCAAGAAAAATGCCTTGTGAACCCTGTGGTAGCATGTTCTATCTGTCTTAGCCTAGAAAAGTTAAGATAAACAGACACGGTGCCTGCTGCCTGCAGTAATCAGCCTTCTGCTCAGCACAGGGATTTTCATTTGTATTGACTCTTACCCCTAACACTGCATATCTTCAAAACCCCCTTTCTCTCACACACAAGTTAATGATCACTGTTTTATTGTCTCTTTCTGCATGTCCATGACGTTTGTAAGCCTTCTGATCCTAATACAGAGCAAGGACCCTTACTTGGGGCTCTTGTCTCCTCCCAGACATTAGCCTCTCTCATATTCAATTCTGCATCCACTCTCTTGCTGGACAAGAGAGAACTCCAGACTCAAAGTCTGTGACAAATACCCAACAACAAAGCCCAAAATACATGAAGCAAAAACTGATAGAATTAAATGGAAAAATAGAAAATTCAACCATAATTGGAGACTTCATATCCCATTTTCAATAATGAATAAGATCATCCATCAATAAAGGAACAGAAGACTTGAACAACACTATAAACTAACTAGACCTAATGAACATC
The DNA here is from genome assembly GCF_014898765.1 of Herpailurus yagouaroundi. Lineage (NCBI taxonomy): Eukaryota > Metazoa > Chordata > Mammalia > Carnivora > Felidae > Herpailurus > Herpailurus yagouaroundi. The sequence goes on along the minus strand of NW_024412645.1, from coordinate 3,181,056 downwards.
TACTGACCACCCTACCCAACAACAGCAGAATACACATTTTTCTCAAGGGCACATGAAATATTCTTGAATACAGGTAATATGTAAGGCCACAACCTAAACCTATAACCAATCCTAAATAAATTTTAAAAGACTGGTACGAAACAAAGTATGTTCTCCAATCATACATAATAGAATGAAATTTGGAATCAATAATAGAAGGAAATTTGGAAAGTCACAAATATGAGGAAATTAAACATATGTTTAATCTTTAACTAGAATGACCATAAATTAAGTATGTCATCTGTCTACCTTAGATCTGAGGCACCTGGGTGGCTCAGTCAGTTAAGCCTCTGACTCTTGGTTTCAACTCAGGTCATGACCTGGCTGTTCATGAGTTTGAGCCCCACATCCAGCTCTGTGCTGACAGTGTGGAGACTGCCTGGGATTCTCTGTCTCCCTTCTCTCTTTGCTCCTCCTCTTCTTGCTCTCTCACTCTCAAAATAAATACATACATAATATATATTATATAATATATTGTATTTTATATGTATTATATATAAACATATATAATACACACACACACACACACACACACACACACATGACATCCATCAAGTATCTGAATAAAACATTACCTCCTTATAATAGCTTAAAAGGCCCCGCATGACCTGGCCACAGCCCACCTCAACAACCTTATCCTACCACCTCCATTTCACTCACTCACTCACTATGTTCCACTGGCCTTTGTGCTATTTTCTTCAATTAGCCAAGTTCACATTAGCTGTTTATTATGCCTACAATGCACTTTGCCCACATCTGGTTCTCTCAGGTCTCATCTGAATCATCTCTTCCCACAAACTCTTCCATAACTCTGTCATCCTCTTTTCTCAGTACTCTCAATTCTTTCACTCTGTTTGAAATTATCTTCAGAGTGCTTATTGTTTTAAAACCTTTTCATATATTACTTTATTTTCTGCTTCTCCCCACTGAAACATTAGTTGTAACTTTGTTCTGCCGTATTCTTGGTTTAGAACACTGCCTAGCACACAGAACTGTTCAATAAATACACTTAATTCTTGCTAAAAAAAAAAAAAAAAGTTAATTATAAAAAACATATATGGCCCCAAAATTATATAATGAATGCATACTATTAAGATTATCTAACTTAGGGGTGCCTAGGTGGCTCAGTCAGTTAAGTGTGGTTCTTGATCTCAGCTCAGGTCTTGATCTCAGGGTCATGAGTTCAAGTCCTGTGTTGGGTTCCATGCTGGATGTGGAGACTACTTTAAAAAAAAAATTATATAGCTTAAAAACATTATTTTATGCATTTCTGTTATTAAGCTCCAATACATTTACAAACTTCTTTTTAAAATTCAACGCATTTAAAACACTTTACTTGTAATGACAAGTAAAAGGCAAAAAAAACTGCACTGTCAGAGTCTGGTTTATATTATAGGAAAGTGAAATTGAATAGTATCCTCAACATCTTATGAACATAACAGTGTTAAAACTTAAAAGAGAATTCTGAACTCTTAAAATCTCTTAACTGATGAACTCTTTTGTTTAGGCAAGTAATACAGTATACGGATAAAGGAAAAATTCTTTAGAATCAGATAGGATAGACCTGGGTTAAAGTCCAACTCTTTTACTAGTTGGATGTACTAGACAAGTTATTTAATCTCTCACTAACTGTAAATGTTCACTATTGTAAAGTTGGGCTAATAATTATATCTAACTTCTAAGATTGTGAGTATAAAATTGATACACAAATAAAAAGATTCAGACAATCTTTTGGCAAATAACCATTCAACAAAAGCTATTATATTTTGTTACTATTATAATATAGGTAAACCAAAAGGAAACATGAGACCAAGATATTAACATTTTTTTTTTACATATAACTGTCATCAGGTATAATACCTGACAATGTATAATATTCTCTCATTAAGAATTATACTTGATAATAGGATTCTCTCATCAAGTATAATCAAAAAATGAAAATATGAAAGAGCTTTAAATTCATACAGAAAGACAAGGTATTCGTGGTATACTTTACAATTAATGGGAAAGTCCTGCTGTGGAACTTTCCCTTACATAGTTTTTATATAGTTACACCATATGAAAATCTACCATTCCTTTGGTTTTCTTTTCCTATGGTACCCTTAAAGAATATAACTATTTTTTATAACTCATAATTCACACTGAAATGATATAAACTACCTCACAATAGACTTGTCTGAAAAGATGTGATTCAAGAAAATTCCAGACCAGAAAGATCTAGGGTAAAAAGTTAAAACAAAATACAAACAACTAAAGAGGGGTATGTTCTAGGAAGGGGGGTACGTGAATATGTACCGCACTAAGTGTATAATCTGACTGACAAAGAATACTGGGGAGAATTACAAGGATGGCTGTAGATGCTTCCCTTTCTATATATCTGCCCTTGGGTAACCCCCACCCTACATGGTTCTGGGCTTGGCATGTGACCTACTCTGCCCCAGAGGATAATAGCATATTTGGTAGAAAGAGAGTCGTCAGAAAATGCTTGCACATTGCTGCTTCCACTCTCCTGTAGTTGGGGGAATCCTACAATTGCCATGGGAAGAAGCTCAGGAAAACCTGTAAAATGATGAGAGGCACAAGGCCCAGTTAAATAAATGGTTGTTATTTTAAGTCACTGTTTTGGAGTGATTTGTTACAAAGCAAAAACCAGTGGATACAAGTACAGATCAATGATGCATTTTTTTTTAATCATGGAAAAGAAGCAGAATACCAAAACAATGAAAAAAGATGAATACGCTAAATTTTAAAAAAGGAGACAAAGCAACTGCATACCATTATCAGAGGAAAAAGCAGAACGATGCTTGTATTTATAGTAAATGCCTAATAGATATTTACTGAAATCAAATAAATGAAATATAGCATACTTTTAAAAAGACCAGTAGGATCTGATAAGTTATTCAAAAGAGTATATGTCCTCTATAAGTGGCAAAAAATAATTCCTCCCCTTCCCTCTGCAACAGATATATCTTAATGGAATATTTTACCCATTTTGTCATCACACTTTTTGAAAAATGATCACTAGAAATTGGAAAGATTCAGAAAATTACTGAGATTATTATAAAGTAAAGAGAAATGGTCAAAATATTATTGGATAGTTTGAAAAAAATTATGTGTGTCTAAATACAAATATCACCATGAGGGTGATCACCATTAATAATCATAATATATTAAAAAAACTATATGTGAAAAATGCTAAGTGCCTACCATTATTTTATTTAATCCTCAATACAACCCTTTCAAGTTTGTGATATTAACCCAAATTACAAATGGGAAAACTGAGGCGTATGAAAGTGAAGCAACGTGTAAGGAGGAAATAACTTAGCTCCAACTCCAAAAACCTGCAGTTCTTGCTTCACATGTATATTGTTTCAATATACGAGGATTTCAGTTACCACAGTTAAATTACACCAATTCCCTAATACCACAATTCAAATTTCAATTACCATGGTATATTAACTGTGAGTAAATGCATAAAGTACAAATTCCGCTGCTGGTTTTTCAGTCCACAATTGCTACATAATTAAGAGTTATGCATCATGATTAATGACCAATCACATCACTCGTTTCAAAGTCTGTGATGATTGGTCACTGCATACATCTGTTATTCAGCTCACACAGAAACAGCAAAAAGGTGGTTGTGTTGCCCCTTTATCTTCCAGTGACAAACCCGTGTGGACATTTTATAAAAATGGGTTTTGGAAAAGGAGAATTGAGGAACAAAGATGAATGCAGCAAAGAAATAAAGAGTGATAATGCTGAAGATAAAATTCAGCTCAAACACAAAGAGAGTTCTAGAAGAAATAGTGGACGAAGGGAATGTTGACACAGCCACTGTTGAAGAGGTCCAGTTAGAAGAACTTTGAGAATGAACTTGTCAACGTAAATGAGGAAAGTGGTTGTGACCAAAAGGCTAAAATGTTCCAGAGAACATTATTCTGGCAAAATTACTGTAACTGCAGGAATGCTCAGAGATATTTCACACATTAACATTTTATAAGCTGACCCAAACTAGAAAGTAGTATGACAATTCACCAAGGCACAGAAAAGATACTCTGTACTGTAATTTATACGATGAGAAGAAAGCAACAAGAACAATTCAAATAACTACAGAGAAGTTTTTTACAAAAAAATAAAACAAATCCTCAATGTTTCTAACATTTTAAAGCACAATGTACTAAATACCTGTTTTAATAGTTTTTCCATTCTTGGGGCACCTGGATGGCTCTCAGTTAAGTGTCCAACTTTGGCTCGGGTCATGATTTTGCCATTCATGAGTTCGAGCCCCACACTGGACTCTGTGCTGACCACCCAGGGCCTGAAGCCTACTTTCAATTCTGTGTCTCCCTCTCTCTGCCCCTCCCCCTTGCACGTGCATGTGTGTGTGTGTGAGCTTGTGTGCGTGCGCATGCAGGCATGATTTCTCTCTCTCTCTCTCTCTCTCAAAAATAAATAAACATCAAAAGTTTTTTAAGTAAAAAATTTAAAAAAATTTAAAAAGGCCACAGAACAGTTAAAATCATTGCAAAGTTCATGTAAGATTTTTCAGCTTGTACAGTTGCTTCTGTGGTACTGTCCTACCATGCAAAGTGAAGACTGCCTGTACATCCTATTTACATTATACTATGCTAACTCACTAAATACATGAAAGGTTTTAAGGTGGGAGATTTGAAAGAAATGTTAGATCCCTTCCACAACTGATTAAAAAGTGAACTAAATCTATTGAGGAAATTGGCTAATTAAAAAAAAAGAAAACTTATATTGTCAAAGCTTATGATCTGTGACATCTACTTCCTTAGAAGTCTTCAAGAAGGAAATGCACAATTAGATCTCTTTTCTCTTTGACTCAGACACTAAAGTGAAAAGAAAAATTTAAGGAGGGACGGCTGGGTGGCTCAGTCGGTTAAGCGTCCAAGTTCGGCTCAAGTCATGATCTCACAGTTCATGAGTTCAAGCTCTGCATCAGGCTCTGTGCTTTGAACACAGAGCCTGCTTCAGATCCTCTGTCCCTCTCTCTCTCTGCAATGTCTGGGCTATAGTAGAAGACAAGCTTTCCAGGCACTTTCAAGCTAAAGACTCAGATACACTCAAGAAACATACATTTATATATATATATATATATATATATATATACACACACACACACACATATATATATGTATATATATATATACACACACACACACATATATATAAATATATATATTTACACACACACACATATATATGTAACAATATAAATAATTAATTGAAATTAGCAAAATGACTATCATATTCACAGAAGCTCAACATAGCTTTCAGGGAAAGATGAGAATTGAATTAGACAAGCAGAAGCAAGGAACAAAACTCCAGGCACAGTTTGGCATAAACAGGAAGGAAGAAGAAAAAGAAAAGACACAATCGATAAGAAGAGCAGGTTTGTCATCCCAGCAGCAAGTAATAAAGGGGGAAATATAACCATTTGTGCAGAGTCTTGAATATCAGGTTACTTGGAAACATGAAACAACAGAAAGTTTTTCATTAGAATGTTGTTACAATAAAAAAATTCACGACAGGGGCGCCTGGGTGGCTCAGTCGGTTAAGCATCTGAATTAAGCTCAGGTCATGATCTCACAGTCCGTGAGTTCGAGCCCCGCGTCAGGCTCTGTGCTGACAACTCAGAGCCTGGAGCCTGCTTTGGATTCTGTGTCTCCCTCTCTCTCTCTGCCCCTCCCCTGCTCATGCTCTGTCTCTCTCTGTCTCAAAAATAAATAAAAACATTAAAAAAAACTTTTTTTTAACTCACAACAAAGTAAGAATGAAACTATAATAACCTGGACTATAATACTGGCTGTGAAAATACACTGCATAAGATATATAAGGAATACAGAACGCAGAAGGGCTATTCACCAATATAATGAATGAATGAAAAAGGAAACAGAAATAAATATTGTAAATGAATAAGACAAGTAACTAGGAACAATGACCCTAAAAAGAGAACTCAAAACATCAAGAAAGCTACTTGGCCTAAGGAAGCAAGATGACTTTGTTGGGATCCACTGAAAATGAGGAACCTTAGATCACTGAGAAGACATCACTTCTGTTTCCACTAACTACTGAGCAAGATCCTAGTGAACCCACTCCCACAAAGAAAACAACTACAAAATCTAGATACAACACAAAAATAACCTACCTGAAAGCACTGGAGAGTGAATAGAAGCCAACAGATTCTGGAGGAAGAGAGCTGTTAAGTGAGTTCCCAATCAGAGTGGTGGCCAGGGTGACTGGAGCACTGTCATTCTGGCTGGGGAAATCAGAATACTGAAGCACAGGAAACCACTACCTGTGGCCAAGGAGGAAAAGAATCCCAGAAGGACAAGAACCAGAAAAGGGATACTCAAATTCTGTCTACCCACATCTTTGGCTAATCCTTGAGTAGCTCAAATAAAGACAAAATATCTGTACTGAAACTAGAGCTGTAATTCAAGAAACAAAGTATGCAATTCTATTCTAACCAAGATAATAACCTGCCAGGGGCCCCTGGGTGGCTCAGTCAGTTGAGTGTCTGACTCTTGATTTTGGCTTGGATCATGATACCAGGGTTGTGGGATTGAGCCCACAATCTGAGCGTGGATGGAGCCTACTTAAGATTCTCTATCTTCCCCTGCCCCTGTACCCTCTCCCTCTCTCTGTCTCTAAAAAAATAACAATTAAAATAATAACAACCTGCCAAACAACATCAATAACAATCAAAAACAATGAAAAACTCTCAAAAGAAAAGAACAAATCAACTCAAAAAGCAGTCAAATAAACCAATAAACATCAGGAAAAGAATAACAGGAAAAAACAGAGAATACAAATAAAATAGTACAGAAAAAAAAATCAACATCAATAATTACATTAAATGTTAATGAACACAGATTCCAATTAAAAGGCAGAGACTGAAAAAATGGATTTAAAAAGCAAGAAACAGGAGTGCCTGGGTGGTTCAGTCAGTTGAGCATCCAACTCTTGATTTCCACTCATGATATGAACTCTCTGTTCATGAGATTGAGTCCTGCATCAGGCCCTGTGCTGACAGCATGGAGAATGCTTGGCATTCTCTGTCTCCCTCTACATCTGCTCCTCTCTGAGCTCGCTCACTTTTCTGTCTCTCTCTCTCAAAAATAAACTTTTTTTTAAAAAGAAATAATATATATTGTCAAAAAAAGATGAATATTAAATGTAAAGACCCAGAGAAGTTGAAAATATATGGATAGAAAAGATACATAATGCAAAGAGTAAGAATAAAAAAACTGAAGTGGCTATATTAGAATCAAGCAAGATATACCTTACAATAATTACTACCAGAGATAAAAAGGGAGCTAGCACAATGATAAAAGGATCAATTCATCAAGAACACAGAATAATAATAAAGTGGTATATGTTAATAACAGAACTTTAAAAATCATGAAGGAAAAATTCACAATATTAAAAAAAAGAACCAATTCCAAAATCTTAGTTGTGGATTTTAACTTCTCTATTCTAACAATTGATGGAATAATTAGACCAAAAAATAAGTCATCAAAGACCTAGAAGACATCAACAGTATCAATCACCTTGAGTTAACTGATATCTATAGAACTACACCTAACAACTACAGAATACATATTCCTTTCAGGCACTCATAGCAGGTTTCACCAGGATAAAACATGATGGGCCATAAAACAAGCCCCAGTAAATTTTAAAAAGTTAATATCATGTCAATTGTGTTCTTCATCCACAATGGGATTAAGTTAGGTATCAACAATAAGATAACTTTAAAAATAAGAAATATTAGGAAATTTGACAATATACTTCTAAAATAACCCATGGATCAAGTAAGTACTGCCAAGGAAAATTCAAAACTATTCTAAACAGAATGACAAAATATGACATCAAAATTTGTGGGATGCAGCGAAAGCAGTACTAGCAAAGAAAATTTTGGCTTTAAGTGCTCATATTTCTTAAAAAAAGAAGAAAGGGCACCTGGGTAGCTCAGTTGGTTAAGCATCCAACTCGCTCAGGTCAAGATATCACAGTCGTAAGATCAAACCCTGCATCAGGATCTGTGCTGGGTGCAGAGCCTGCTTAAGATTCTCTCTCTCCCTCTCCCTTTGCCCCTCCCCCCAAAAAAATTAAATTAAAGTTAAAAAAAAAAAAAAGAAGATTTAAGGGGTGCCTGGGTGGCTCAGGCAGTTAAGTCTTCAATTCTCGGTTCCAGTTCAGGTCATGATCTCATGGTTCATGAGTTGAGCCCCACATCGGGCTCTGCACTGGCAGCACGGAGCCTGCTTGGGATTCTCTCTCTCACCCTGCCCCTCCTCCACTCACTCTGTCTCTCTCTCAAAATAAATTAATTAATTAATTTAAAAAAAAAAAAGAATATTTAAGATCAATGGCCCAAGTTCTCATCTTAAGAAAAAAAAGGAAGGGGCGCCTGGGTGGCTCAATCATAAGTGTCCAACTTCACCTCAGGTCATGATCTCACTGTTTGTGTGTTTGAGCCCCATGTCAGGCTCTGTGCTGACAGCTCAGAGCCTGGAGCCTGTTTCAGATTCTGTGTCTCCCTCTCTCTGCCCCTCCCCCACTCACTCTGTCTCTCTCAAAAATAAATATTAAAAAAAAAAAAAAAGAAAAAGGAAGAGAGAGCAAATTAAATGTAAAATAATTATAAAGAAGGAAATAAAGAACAGAAATTGATGGAAGAGAAAATGTATAATAATATTCAAAATCAATGAAATTAATAGCTGATTGTCTGGAAAGATGAATAATATTGATAAATCTCTAAGCAGACTAATGAGATAAGACAGAGAAATTAATTAATATCAAATTAATAACAGGAATGAAAGAAAGGACATCACTAAAGATCCTACAAAAATTAAAAGGCTAGTAAGGGAATGTATCAACAAATTTATAGAAATAAATTTGCAACCCAAATTAAATGTAAAAATTAAGTGAAACAAACAAAATACCAAACTAAGAAGAAACAGAAAACTTGAATGGTCTTATATCAATTAGAGAAATTGAATTCATAATTAAAACTTTCCCACAGAAGCGTCTGGGTGGCTCAGTCAGTTCAGCGTCTAACTCTTGATCTCGGCTCAGGTATTGATCTTGAGGTTCATGGGGTCAAGACTGGCATCAGGCTCTGTGCTGGCAGCGTGCAGCCTGCTCGGGATTCTTTCTCTTCCTTTCTCTACCCCTCCCTCCCCCTCAAAATAAATAAATAAACTTTAAAATATAAAAAGATAAAAATAAAACCTTCTCATAAAGAAAATTACATGCAATTATGGCTTAATTGGTGAATTCTACCAAATATTTAAGAAATAAACAATGCCAAAAAAAATAAATTAATTAATTAAAAAAATTAAAAAAATTTAAAAAAAAGAAATAAACAATGCCAATCCAACAAAAACTCTTTCAAAAAATACAAGAAGAGAGAACACTTCATTGTATGAAGCCAGTATCACTCTGATACCAAAATCAAAGACATCATCAGAAAAGAAAACAGATCAATATCTTTCACAAAGATGCAAAAACTCTTAACAAAATTATAGCAAATCATATCCAACAATATATAAACGGATTAAGACATAATAACTAAGTGGTATTTATCCCATGGAAGGCAAACTTGGCCTAACATTCCAAAACAGAATCAATTTAATTTATGATATTAACAGACTAAATGAGAAAAAAATTATAATTTCAATTAATTAAGAAAAAAATGACAAAATTCAACACTCAGTCATAACAGAAATTGAAGGGAACATCCTCCACCAGATTAAGGACATCATTCTCAACAAAGAAAAGCTCAATGCCTTCCCACTAAGATCAAGAATGAATAAGGAAGTTTGCTGTCACCTTTTCTATTCAGAATTAGACTGGATATCCTAACAGATACAATGGATCAAGAGAAAGAAATAAAAAGCATATGCAAAAGAAAAAAAAGACCTGTCATTACTTACAGGTTATATGATCATGTGCAGAAAAAATCCTAAGGCATCTGCCAAAAACCCCACTAGAACTTGATAGTGAATTTAACAGGGTCACATGATACAAAGTACAAAAATACATTCCATTTCCATATACTAGCAATGAAGAAATAGAAAATAAAAATTTTTAAATCGATTTATAATAGCATCAAGAAGCAAAATACTTAGGAATAAATTTAATAAAATATGTACAAGACTGAACACTAGAAACTACAAAAGGTTACAAAGGAAAATGAAAGAAGGACTAAATAAATGGGGACAGATACCATGTACATGATTAGAAAACTGAATAAAGTTAAGGTGGCAATTCTTTCCAAACTGCTCTAAAAGTTCAATGCAACCCCATTAATTTCCCAGGAGACTTTTTGAAAAAATTGATAAGCTGGTTTCATAACTTATATAAAAATACAAAGACTGATAATATCAAAAACAACCTAGGAAAAGAAGAATAAAGATGAAAGACTCAGGGGAGCCTGGATGGCTCAGTCAGTTAAATGTCCAACTCTTGATTTTGGCTCAAGTCATGACCTCAGTTCGTGAGATCAAGTCCCACGTTGGGCTCCAAGCTGACAGCAAGGAACCTGCTTGGGATTCTTCCTCCCTCTCTACCCCTCCCCAACTCAAACATGCATTCTCTCTCTCTCTCTCTCTCTCTCTCTCTCTCTCTCTCTCTCTCAAAATAAATAAACATTAAAAAAAAAAAAGATGGAAAACTCACAATATCTGATGTCAAGACTTACAATAAAGCTACAGTAATCAAGACAGTGTGCATTTAGGGCATAGGATAGATAGGTCAGTGGAACAAAATAGAGACCAATAATAGCACCATACTTTATGGGGTCAAATGATTTGTGACAAAGGCACCAAAGATCATTCAATGGGGAAAGGATAGTCTTTTCAACAAATGTTGCTGGAACATGATTATCTATATTGAAAAAATAATAATAAATCTTGACCCCTATCTCACAACACACCGCAAAATTTACTTGAAATGAATCAAAGACCGAAAGGTAAGAACTATAAAAATTCTAGAAGAAAACCTAAGAAAAACTTTATAACCCTGAGTAAGATAAATATTTCTTAAACAGGACACAAAAAGAATGAACATAAACAGACAATAGCTAAGAGGCAGTTGGAGATAACTATCATAATTTGGTAATAACATGAAAAGAGGCTTATGAAAAGAGGCTTTCATAACCTCTTTTGCAGCCCATAACACACCAAAATCATTTCTCATTCAGACAAAATAGACACAAATAAAAGACTCTATCCAATCGCTGGAGCCCTGAGATATTTACATAAAAAATTACCATAGAGGGCTGCCTGGGTGTCTCAGTTGGTTAAGTGTCTGACTTCAGCTCAGGTCTCACTGTTCGTGAGTTTGAACCCCGCATCAGGCTCTGTGCTGACAGCTCAGAGCCTGGAGCCTGCTTCAGATTCTGTGTCTCCCTCTCTCTCTGACCCTCCCCTGTTCACACTCTGTCTCTCTCTCTCTCTCTCTCTCTCTCTCTCTCTCTCTCTCTCAAACATAAACATTTTTAAAACACTTTTTTTAATGACCATAAATAGAAATTAGAATTAATGTTTTCCCTAATCAAACTAGACAATAATGACATTTCAGAAAAAGACTTCAAAAGGCAAAAAGATTTTAATGAGAAAGTTAGAAAAGCCAAATAGAAAGACCAATAATAGCCCCACACTTTTATGCTCAAATGATTTGTGACAAAGGCACTAAAGATAATTCAATGGGGAAAAAATAGTCTTTTCAGCAAAGGAAAAAAAAATTGATAAAATTTCAACAGACATATCTTTACAACAAAACAGTACAACTTAACCTTCTTTTATATTGTAAGTATATTCCTAGAAAACTAAGTATAAAATAAAGTTTTTATGAAATGGAAAGAATTTATACAGTAGTAGAAATTTCTTTATAAATTAATTTTATTATGAACCACATTGTATATGAAAACCCTTTCATGATTTCAATAATAAAAACTAATTTACATGTTACATAATTCTAGATATTCCTAAATTAGTTTTCCTTGAAGCCAAATATGGAGCTGAAATATTAATGCAAATGGTAAACAGAACAACTTCACTTATCATAAGGGGAAAAACATCAGAGACTAAAACTTGGTAAGATTACCTTAAAAGGTTGATTTTTTTTTATCTATAATCATAAAAGTGCACCTTTTTCAGCTATTTTGTGTGTGTGTGCTAAATCGCAAGAGGGTGACAAAAGAAAGTAGAATGACAGAAAAAGGAAAAAGATGAAAGTTTTAAAATGTTCACAAATATAGGAAGGACATAAAATAAGTGGATCCAAAAAAGGAAAGAATGGAAATACTTAATTTGAGAATTAAGCTATTTACCAGGCTCATTGCAATCAACCACAGGTTTAAAAGAAAAAGGGAAAGAGAAAGAGAAGACACATGCCAAGCTTTGCTAGAATAACTTACTTACTTGTACCTTCAATAAAAATGTCACAATCCTAGCTATTATCTATCAAATGCATACTATGTACAAGTAACAAATTATCTCTGACTCTTAAATGGCCTCACAAGATAGGTATTATTATTCCATTTATCTTAACCCTAGAGAGGTTAAGAAATTTACCAAAAGCCAGACAAAAGAGAGCCATTAACAAAAGAGAAGGAATTTGAACCTGGGTCTGTCCTTTGAAAACAGCATTCTAACCCCCAAGTGGTGTCCTATAACAATTTTTTAAAATAGGTTTTGTTTGATTTGCAGTAATTATAGTTACAAAACAACTCTGTTAGGGAATTACATAATACTAAACAATTCATGAGGCAGCAGCAATACTGGAAATTCCACTGAACGAGGCCAAAAGTACCTACCACAGTTAAAGTATAAATTAATATAACTATAGCATTAATAAGAGAGTAAGAATATTTTTTAAATCTCTAGCAAATATCCATGAGCCTTTGTTAATGCAACAGAAAGCCAAAAATGGTATCAAATGGTTTCGTGGCTCAATAAAAAGGATCTCAAACACTTCAGTACATCTTAATGGGGGTTAGACAGCAAACAGGCACACTGAAAATAAAGTATATACAAAACAAAGATCATTCAAACCTTAAACTATCCAAGGGAACATAGATAATTAAAATGATGTATTAGGAAAAAAAGTTTTTCTGGTTAAATACCACTCTGAAAACAAGCAATGATTGACAGAATAAAATTAATTCTTTTAAATTCAAAGAAAAAAAAATCTCCATCTAAAACATCTGTGTAAAAAGGAGATGTGGAAACCTATATAAATGACTAAAATGTATCCTATCAAGAAGCTGAGTAGAAAAAAATTTCAAATTTCAAACATACAGGAAAAGAATTAAACTTGGAGAGCACTATTACAAAGCATAAAAAAGGAAGCCATTCACTAGCATACCAGCTCAATGAGGCCATTCAACATTTTGCTGAAGTACAGAGTATCAAAATATTAACAACTGCAAATTCAATGAAATGTTACATTAAAATAAGAAATCAGCACAAAAGATTCTGTGAAAGTAAATGAAATTTCTACCTTTGGCCATTTGGGATTGAGAAGTCGAGCTTTGATTGCATCGTCCAGTGCCTTGTCATACTGCTGGATTTTCATATAGGCTGCAGATCTATTGCTGTATAAGATGCAGTTCTGAGGGTCAACAGCCAGGGCTTCATTGTACAGAACAATAGCTGTATGAAAATCTCCATCATGACAGGCCTGGTTACTCTGACGAACTTTCTCAACAAATTCAGCTTTGCTCAACACTGGTCCATCAGGACTTCTCCGACCAATAGTCTTAGCACCAAAGAGAGGAATCTACAAACAAAGAAACTTTGTCAGATAATCCAGAGGGTTTCTTTGTCTGAATTTCAAGAGAAGAGGGACATTCTGGGGTGCCTGGGTGGTCCAGTTGGTTGAGCGTCTGACTTCGGCTCAGGTCATGATCTCACGGTTCGTGAGTTCAAGTCCCTTAATCAGGCTCTTGCTGTCAGCGCAGAGCCTGCTTCAGATCTTCTGTCCCCCTCTCTCTCTGCCCCTTCCCTGCCTGTGCTCTCTCAAAAGTAAAAATAAATAAATAAAAGAACAGAGACATTCTTCATGGTCTGCTTTATATAGTAAACTTTTGTAGCCTGAAAGTTAATAACCTTTCAAAGAAGCAGCCAACATAGTACTTTGAATGCATATATATATATATATACATATATATATATGCATATATATATATACACACATATATATATATGCATATATACATATGTATCTGTTTTATATATATACATATAGTTATAAACATACATATTTAGGGGTACTTGAGTGGCTCCGTTGGTTAAGCATCCTAATCTTGATCTCTGCTCACGTTGTGTTCTTGTGGTTTGTGAAATCGAGTCCTACATCAGGCTCTGCACTCACGGAGGAACTTGCTTGGGATTCTCTCTCTCCCTCTCTCTCTGCCTCTCTCTCTCAAAACAAACTTTAAAAAACATGCATATTTATATTTATATTTTTTGGATTGACAGAATGACTGAATAAATGAATGAATGAATGAATGAATGAATGAATGAGTGAGTGAATGCAAAAGAATACTTAGACTTTTTCCTGGCAATTTACAGTTCTACTAAGTGAGGGTGCCTGGCTGGCTCACTCAGTAGAGCATGAGACTCTTGATCTTGGGACCTGAGTTAAAGCCAAATGTTGGGTGTAGAAATTACATACACACGTGCATAAAGTTATTTATATTAAGGGGAAAAATACAAATACAAGTCAATACAGAAAACATGATCTAAACTATATTAAGATAGTTGCACTCAGAAAATGAAATAAATGATCAAAATAATAACTATGCTAAGTTATCTCTGGATATAAAATTATGGGTTATCTTTATTTTTTTTTATTTTTTTTAATGTTTGTTTATTTTTGAGAGAGAGAGAGAGAGGAGGGGTGGGGGCAGACAGAGAAGGAGACACAGAATCTGAAAGAGGCTCCAGGCTCTGAGCTGTCAGCACAGAGCCCGACGCGGGGCTTGAACTCATAGACCGCGAGATCATGACCTGAGCCGAAGTCAGGCACTCAACCAACTGAGCCACCCAGGCACCCCAGAGTTACCTTTCTTATCCAAATGTTATACAGTAAGTATATGTGAGTTCTAAAATTAACAAATTTAAAAAATTTAAAAACAGAAATTTTAATGTATCAATGAATCTTTTAGACTGACAAATTTGGTAATTGGGCTTCTACCATGGAATTTCAAAGACAAACACCAGTTTTTGGAAATCACCAAAAAGAAAAACAAAATACCTGCCGTAAACTGTATCTTGGCAATTTAAGACCTGTTTATGTTGATTTCTTCCAAATCATTAAGTTTCCTATGACTTAATAACACTGACCTTAAAACCAAAGGGAGTGAATGAGTCAAACGTTACTTATTTTTAAAATAGGAAAATTAGGAACTGCATCAGAGTGCCAAGAGAAGAAACTTAAGACATCAGTATCCAGAGAGACAGTTTGCAATTCTAAGCAGACTTGCCCTGAGTACAATTAAAACAAAAAGTGTAAAGTATAATTTTCTTCCTCATGGCTTTCTTTAAGACTAAGTCCCTCCATTCAAAAGAACACAGGGGTGCCTGGCTGGCTCAAGTGGTAGAGCATGTGACTCGTAATCTCAGGGTTATGAGTTCGAGTTCCATGTTGGGTATAGAGATTACTTAAATAAATAAAAAAAAAAAAAAAAAAAAAAAAAGAGGACAGATCTGAGATGTAACACAACCAATACTTAAAAAGTACCAGACTCTTCACAGAGGACAAAGGACAAATTCCACAGAAAGGAGGAAAAAAGTAGAGCTAATCTTCACACAGACAATTACTATTTTTCCTGTTTACAGGAATATCATGAACTAGATTTCCATGACAATTTGAAACATTAAAAATATTCTTGGGGCGCCTGGGTGGCTCAGTTAGTTGTGTGTCCGACTCTTGGTTTCCAGCTCAGGTCCTGATCTCACAGTTCGAGAATTCGAGCCCTGCATTGGGCTCTGTGCTGGCAATGCAGAGCCTGCTTGAGATTCTCTCTCTCCCTCTCTCTCTGTGCATTCTTTCTCTCAAAATAAAATAAAATTAAAAAAATAATAATAATAAAATATATTCTAGAAATGTCCAATATCAGTGTTCAAGTTCTATCTCTCAACTTCCTCATACTGGAAGTGACAAACCAAGATTGTATTCTGGTTAGTCTGTTGTTGCTGTTTTAAATTATGATCATGAAACTTACTGTTTGAAAATTAACGGACTATGTAACATTTACCAAACAAGGATTTTCCTTTAAAGAGTCTTAATTTTTTTATCCACATCATCAAACCAATGTATTGAGATACTGACAATGTATAAAACTGATTTCATTTTGGAAAATATAGTCATCAGGAGTCCAAAATAAGGGCAGTACTAGCCATAAGTTATGAAAACCAATTCTATATTTGAAAACTCAAGGGTATGACATAAAAATATAAATAACAGCCTTTAACAGTAAAATGGTTAGCTTCAAATGTAGCTTAAAAGTGAAAAAGACATGATCCTACTATTAGAGCATCCCCTCCCTACTTCTCAGAGTAATAATTTGGTTCAATGCCAACACAAATAAGAATCAAATTAAGAAAAGTTCTGCATTCCACTACCTCCATATACAGTAATATCAAGTAACATTTCCCAAATTATGCACCCCTAAGAACCCTAGGTCCTCAGGATACTTGGAGGAACAAGGAAAACAAGTTTCTGCTTTAGTGGAAGACCTCAGAGCTTTTATTTTACACACTGTGAATCTGAGACAGGAGATACCATACATATGAGATCGAAGGATCTTTTTGGTAGAGTATGTTCCCAGACAGGAAGTTGCTAAAACTCTGTTATAAACTAGAGCACCTAGCTGGCCCAGTTGGTAGAGTATGTGACCCTTGATCTCAGTCATGAGTTCAAGCCCCATGTTGGGTGTAGAGCCTACTTAAAAAAACAAACAAACAAAAACCCTCTGGTATAAACTACTAAATAAAGCCTCTGAGAGCAAAGTAAAACACCATGGAAAAGTGCTAGTGCAGACAGATTATAAATACTAGATTATAAATAAATACTAAATCACCACCACCACGTGTCCATAAATTTAAAAGAAAAAGGCACTCTATTAAGTGTCCACAGAAGCTTCTAAACTGTCAAACTATGCCTGTTTCTAATAAGCTAGTTATGGTGTTATCCTTAGGAGGCTAATAAATAGCATTTTGTGTACGGTTAAAAAAAGGAATATAATCTACCTAGTTCCTCTTTATCTTCTCTGCTATTAATAAACTTGGCATGACAGAGAGGGAGGAAAAAAGGCCCCTGCATGTATTTCAGATTACATATACAGTACTTGGAACAACTGGCCATATTAAATTCAGAAACAGAGTGGATAGGACCATGGAGATTTTAAAAAATAAAATCAAATTTCAGGGCTCCTAGGTGGCTCAGTCGTTAAGCATCTGACTTTGGCTCAGGTCATGATCTCACAGTTCGTGAGTTCAAGTCTCTCGTCAGGTGAGCTCAAGCCCCACTTCAGGTAAAAACATGATCCCACTTTGGGTGAACCCCACTTATTTCTCTCTCTCTCTCTCTCTCTTTATCCCTTCTGGGATTCTGTCTCTCTGCCCCTCACTCACTTGTGCTCTTTCTCTCTCAAAAAAATAAACTAAAATAAAATAAAATAAACTTCTGAATCACTAATTTAGTTAGATTAACTGATTATAATATTCTTTCTTTTCTCATATATTTCCAGTATTTACAGTTTAAGGATGTCAACAAATATTAACATGGTCGATATTTTTCAATGATCCTCTGACAAACTCATCTTGAAATGATAGTGGCAATAACATAAATGAAATAGGCTCAGAATACTCAGCCACGTACAATTACTAAACTGTAATAGTTCCAGACCAGTTATAAATTTTGAGCATTCAAATGATACAGAAAAATACTTATCATCCTTTATATCAAAAAATGATACATGAATCAAACAATTAAATGTTTAAAATAAACTATTAAATCATTAAAATGAAATATAGAAGAATTTATCATCATATAAGCTAAGGAAGGCCTTTCTAATTATAACACAACCTAAAGACATAAAAGACATAAATCTGACAACATAAAAGCTTTAAATATCTAAGTAAGAAAAAATAAATTTAAAAAAAGTGAAAATATGAGTAACAAATCAATTTTAAAACTCTTTGCAACATATAATAAAAAGCTAATTTTCTTACTATATAAAAATCTACAAATGAAAAATCCAATGGACAAAGAATATGCACAGGCAGATAAGAAAGCAGATCCACATAGCTTTTAAGCACATTTTTTTTAATGTGTGACTTCAGTTTTTTTTGTTTTTTCTTTTAAAGTAAGCTCCAGGTCCAACATGGAGCTTAAACTCTCGAACTTGAGATCAAGAGTCACGTGCTCTACCAACAGGGCCAGCCAGGCACCCCATGACTTCAGTTATTTTAAAAGAAAATTAAACCTTGAGATATTATTTTTCTTCTCTCATACTAATGGAAAAAAATTATCAGTACATTTTCATAGTAAGGGGAATAAAGAAAAAGTTACATTCATACATTGTTGATGGAAGTGGTAAATGATATGATTTCATTATAGAACTAAGGAATAGTTACAAAAGGTACGTATCCTTTGAATTCTAGAAATTTTTTCCACTTCTGGTAATTTATCCTGAAGGCACATTTACCTATGTAAACAAAGTCACATATGCCAGATATTCGTAACGGCATCATTTGTATTAGCATGAGGTTAGAAATAACCTAAATGTTAGACAACAGGAAAACAGTTTTCATTACATCAAAATAATCAGATCAATAATTGACACTACAAATCCAGCCAAAAGAATGAGGCAGGTTTTACATACTGATATGGAAAAACAGAAAAGAATCAAGTTGCAGAACAGCAATACAGAATGTTATATCCCATGAAAACAGGGGTGGGAGGAGGAAATAATACATAAACATACACACAGTTACATGCTTAAATATATATGGATTAATTATGCCAGAAACAATACATAAACCAGTAGAGTAACTGCCTCAATAGAAAATTATTTCAGGACTGGAAAGGATTAGGAAGGTACCCAACATTTCCATTTTTTACTATCTGATATTTTACTATATGCATATATTAGCTTTTTTCAAAATATGAAAAAAAAACCTCTGAAAACAGAGCATAGCTTACTATTATATATTAGGGCATATATATATATATATATATATATATAGTTGTAGAATCTGTTCACTTTCTAAGTATGTCTGGATGAGAAGACAAAAGGGAGATACAAAACCAGCCTTTGTCCCCTGGCCCAGAGCTGCATGGCCTACAGGAAGGGGGCTACCACTTTTTAAGTCTTACAAAGTTATTCTCCACTCACCAAGTTATTCTTATGCCTAGAGAGTAGGACCTTTTTTGAATTTACACCAAAGTCCCATATGGATAACACATATTAGTTGTATATTTCAAAAACAAAATAGGTTAAGACAAAATCTCACTGGAGAACTGACCTTATAATAAAGAATTCAATGTACATCCCAAAACTAAACTATATGATACCTCAAATTAGCAACTTTGTGGATGGGTTTACAAGATGTGACATAACAAATGGCAGGATTAATAAACTGGAAGAAAAGTCCGTAGAAAATACCCAAAATGAAATACACCCAAAAAGAAAGGGGTGGGGGAGAAAGTAGGTACACAAGAGACATAATAAGAAACATGCCTAAGAAGTCTAACACACCTACAGTGAAATCTCAGAAGAAAGAGAAGGAAGTAGAAGCAATATTTGAATACCTCATGACCAAGAATTTTCTAAAACCGATGAAACACAACGCATAGAATATTGAACCAACTGTTAAGAACTTCATTCGACCCCAAAATAACAAAAAAACTAGACCTACACAAATCATGGTCAAACTCCTAAAAACCAAAAACAAAGAGAAATGTTAAAACAGATAGAGGACAGGAAAAGACACATTATCTTCAAAGCTTAACAGAAATGAGGGAAGATGAAATAGCTAACCTAAAAGTCTATACCCAGAGAAAATACTGTTCAAAAATGAAGTTGAAACAGGAGCCATCATACAGTGCTGGTAGAATTTTAAATGGTAAAGTTACTCTGGAAAACGGTTTGTCACATCCTCAAAAAGTTAAACATGGAGTTATCATATGACCCAGCAATTCCACTCCAAAGCACTTACCCAAATGAATTGTTGTGTTCCACACAACTTGTACACAAGTATTTACAGAAGCATTATTTATAAAAGCCAACAACTCAAATGTCCATCAACTGATGAATGAATAAACAAAATGTGGCATAGCCATACAATGGAACAATGAAAAGGAATAAACTACTGACACACATGAGCACATGGATGAATCTTTAAAACACTCTGTTAAGGGAAAGAAGCCAGACACAAGGCCACACTTTGTATGATTCCATTTATACCAAATGTCCATGAAAGGCATGCCCATTGAGACAGAAAGCAAATTACTGGTTGCCAGGGGGCTAGAGGTAAGGGAAAATGGGTGACCCAATGAGGGCTTTTTTTGAAGGTGATGGAAATGTTCTGGAATTAGTGGTGATGGTTGTGAAATACTAAAAAAACACTGAATTGTATGCTTTTAAATGGTGAATTTTATGGTATGCTAATGGATCACAATTTTTCAAAAGGTAAATATTTGTACAAACAAACCAAAACCAAAGGAATGCATCAACAATAGGCCTTCACTAAAAGAAATATTGAAGGAAAACAGAAATGTAGTAAGAAAGGAATAAAAATAATATGTTATAAATAAATATAAATAAATACTATTATTCTAACTATAATTACTTGTGAAGTTTAAGATAGATGGATAGATAACACAAAATACAGGAGGTAATTAATAAATGGAGATCAATAACAAAACATGTTTTATGTCAGACCGAGAAAGTCATTATGAGAAAGCATGTTTTCTAGAAATTATAAAAAGTATGGGGCGCCTGGGTGGCTCAGTCGGTTAAGCGTCCGACTTCGGCTCAGGTCATGATCTCACGGTCCGTGAGTTCGAGCCCCGCATCGGGCGCTGTGCTGACAGCTCGGAGCCTGGAGCCTGTTTCAGATTCTGTGTCTCCCTCTCTCTCTGACCCTCCCCCGTTCATGCTCTGTCTCTCCCTGTCTCAAAAATAAATAAAAAAAAAACGTTAAAAAAAAAAAATTAAAAAAAAAAAAAGTATAAGCTTGCCACCCCACAAAATGCTAATAGTTCATAACTGTTTACTTCTCTATTTTCAGTAAAAATTCAGGCTTTTTGAAAGCTTTAAATTTTAACATATGCAATTAAAGCCACTAAGTTTTGCAGAAAAGGAATCTTCAGAAAAGAATTTTAAGCTGGTTATGACTGGCTAAGATTAGAATAAATTTAATTAAGCAAATGAACTTTTTAATATATTTTTTATTTTTTTTTCTTTGAGAGAGAAAGACAGAGACAGAGACAGAGCACAAGAGGGGGAGAGAGGCAGAGGGAGAGAGAGTAACAATCTTAAGCAAGATGCACACTTGGCGTGGAGCCCAACACAGCACTTCAATCCCACAACCCTGGGACCATGACCTGAGGAGAAATCAAGATTGGATGTTCAACTGACTGAGCCACTCAGGCACCCCAAGCAAATAAGCTTTAATATAAAAAGTAAGTTGGTACAAAATTAGAATTTGGCTGTCTCTCTGTTAAAAGGACAAAGTTTTCTTGGACTCTTGGTCTGCTCTTGCTAAGAGAGTATGAACGATTTTTCTTCACCTCTTAACGTAATCTTCAGAGAAAACAAAGATTGTGTGTCCTGGCAAAATAATTTCCTGTGTTGACTTTATCAGGTGTTTAATTACTCAAGAAAGCTGAATCTTCTCTATTTTTTTTAAATTTTTTAAAATGTTTATTTTTGAGAGAGAGGCAAAGAGCACGAGTGGGGGAGCAATAGAGAGAGAGAGGGAGACACACAATCTGAATCAGGCTCCAGGCTCTGTGCTGTCAGCACAGAGCACGATGCAGGGCTCGAACCCACAAACCATAGGATCATGACCTGAGCCAAAGCCAGGCACTTAATCAACTGAGCCACTCGGGTGCCCCTAAATCCTCTCTGTTAAAAGAGCTATGGTTTTTTGGGTTTTGTTAGTTGGGTTTCTTTACAATGAGGTAACTTTCTGTATTTGCCTGCAAGTCTTTTATGGTCACTATGCTTAGATGGATAACTGTTGTTTCACAATAACCTACCTGACCAAGTATTTTAAAACCTTTGATATTTTTGACAAACTTCCCCAAACCAAATCCTAAATGGAGTTCTTTTAACTTTGGGATTTTTCAGAGGGTCTCTGGAATATCTCAAAAGATTTATTCTCTCTCTCCTTCTAAAAAAAGAAATGTTAAAATAATTAGGGCTATTTGATGTTACATTATATTGGAAGCATTATCAAAAAATAATACTAAGCTTTCTTTCTGTTATCTTTGTATATGTATACCTTATAAGTATGCTAGAAATTGTATGAAATTCTTAGAAATCTGATATACTCTGGTATATAATGTTATCAGTCATAATTCCAGTTATTTTTAAATGTTGTGTATCACATAAACAACCAAATTTCCTTGTTGTTTCCACTGTAATGAACTCTCTCATCAGATCTTTAACAATGGGGATTTAAAATCTTTTGTCATTGGGGCGCCTGGGTGGCGCAGTCGGTTAAGCATCCGACTTCAGCCAGGTCACGATCTCGTGGTCCGCGAGTTCGAGCCCCGCGTCGGGCTCTGGGCTGATGGCTCAGAGCCTGGAGCCTGTTTCCGATTCTGTGTCTCCCTCTCTCTCTGCCCCTCCCCCGTTCATGCTCTGTCTCTCTCTGTCCCAAAAATAAATAAACGTTGAAAAAAAAAATTTTTTTTTAAATAAAATCTTTTGTCATTTACAGAGTTATTGTTGTACTCAAATGTTTTGCAAAAGTGTTTCATTGTCAAGAAGATTAATGGAGGGATGCCTGGGTGGCTCAGTCGGTTGGGTGTCCAACTCTTGATTTCAGTTCAGGTTAAGACCTCATGGTTTGTAAGTTCAAGCCAGGCATCAGGGCTCCGCACTGACAGTATGGGGCCTGCTTGTGATTCTCTCTCTCCTTCTCTCTCTGCCCCTCCCCTGCTCATGTGCATTCTCTCTCTCTCTCTCTTCCTGTCTGTCTCAAATAAACTTAAAAAAAAAAAAGGAGAAGATTCATGGAAAGGATTTTGACAAGTACAGAGTTCTGAAAGCTTTAAAATCATAAACTAAACTGGATTCAAGCAAAAAAAGTACTAATTATATGGGACTGAATTAACTAAGGAGGAATATTATAAATTTGTATGACTTTTCGCCTGAAACATTGCTGGCTTTTTAATGTTTTGGGTTTTTCCCCAGCTTTAAACACACTTTTTCTCTTAAGCTACCGATGACTTACAATTTGGTAAAGTACCCCATTGTAAACAAAGATAAAAGACTTACTTTTTCTCCCCATTTGATCCATCCAGAATTCAGAAACTCCTGAGATATTATCTTCATAGCACTTTAGCTGTTTTTTTTTTTTCTTTTAATGTTTATTTATTTTTGAAGGAGACAGAGAGGGAGACACAGAATCAAAAGCAGGCTCCAGGCTCTGAGCTGCCAGCAGAGCCTGATAAGGGACTAGAACTCACAAACTGTGAGATCATGACCTGAGCTGAAGGCAGACGCTCAATCAACTAAGCCACCCAGGTGCCCCCAGTTATTTACATAAGTTCATTAAGAATATGTTCTCCATATAACAGGACACAATTGGAAATGTTGCCAAGGCTTTGACTGGAAAAGTACTGCAAGTAAAATCTGATGGTCAGTCCTTGGCTTGGCTTGGCTTGGCTTCCTAGCCTCAGAGGCTTTTAAGAATCCCACCCGAGATAAAAAAGTTTCAGCAAAACAGCCTTAAAAAGAGCTTATATGGCCCATCACTATTCTTGCTACATTTATGTAAGTAATCAAGCCAGGTTAGATGCAAACAAATTAGTTTTACTATAATTATCTTTTGTAGAAGAAAAAAATGGGGGTAACTGTAGAGAGAAAAATTATGTTTGTGTACCTTTGCCTATATTAGCCTCTAATCCTGTCAATTGCCTTTGGGTTTCGTTATATACATGTGACTGGATTAGATCCTGAATTCTAAGTTTCCTCAAATATCTGTCTACAACTCTCCAAATTAACATTTCCAATTTTCTCCCACCTTCTAATTTAGTCTCCTTAAGAACAAAGACTTCCCACAAATCTCCGGAAAGGACTATACCAGGGTTTCCTCACTACCCAGTCGGCAGCCAAACCTCAGAGACTCGGGTCTCTGGGATATATCCTTGAGTCTTGGGTATATACCTCACAGCTGAGTAAGTTTCCACCTGACATCTGGTCCTATACACCAGCTGGATACCTCAAAATCAAATTAAAAAGAGCAGGAGCTGACCTCAAGATAAACTGCTCCCAATGCCACATCAAGACTACACACTCTCTCGGGCGCCGGGGTGGCTCAGTCAGTTAAGTGTCTGACTTCAGCTCAGGTCATGATCTCACAGTTCATGAGTTCAAGCCCCGCATCAGGCTCTGTGCTGACAGCTTAGAGCCTGGAGCCTGCTTCAAATTCTATGTCTCCCTCTCACTCTGCTCCTCCCCCACTCATGCTCTGTCTCTCTCTCCTTCAAAAAAAAAACATTCTTAAAAAATTTAAAAAAAAAAAAAAAGACTACATACTTTAACTAAACATGAAATCCTCTTCTTTCTTTCCTTTACTCAGCACTGGCCTGGAAACATAATGCCATCATTCATGTATCCCAGACCATTGTTACGGGTAACAAACTTTCAACTGCTGGATTTTTCATCAAGAGCTCTGATCTATCCATGATGCTAGAGACACTCCCCCCCACCCCACTCTGGTCTTTTTCCTGTCTCTGGTTAACCACCCCAAACTTGGGGAACTTTATGTACAAGCTCTATACAAAGAAAGGAACATAGGCAAGGATAACCAGAATAAAAAAGCATGTGTGGTCTACAAACCCTTAAAATTTCACTGGCTTCCACGGCTGTCACCTTTCCAGTACTGAACCACGGACTGAAATGGGAATTACCAGGAGGCACTCATGATTCTAGATTTGCTTCCTTTGGCAGGGCCCTACTTCCCTGGCCAACACCACCTGCTGCATCTGGATTAACACTCATGGGGAAGCTGAAACTCAGGTACATAAGATTACTGAGCAAGCCACTGGGCTTAAAAAGGTGACTCCTTCAGGGTGCCTGGGTGGCTCAGTTGGTTAAGCATCCAACTTTGGCTCAGGTCATGATCTTGAGGTCCGTGAGTTCGAGCCCCTCATCAGGCCCTGTGCTAACAGCTGGGAACCTGTAGCCTGCTTTGGAATCTGTGTCTCCCTCTCTCTCTCTCTGCCCCTTTCCTGATCACACTCTCTCATTCTCTATCAAAAATAAATATTAAAAAAAAAAATTTTTTTTCAAGTGACCCCTCCAATGAGGTCTTTCTTTGACCTACCTGATTTTGATTGGTTTGGGTCTTAGGGACCACGGTAAGTGAACTCCAGATGTTGGGAATTATCCTGCTTATCATAGTCATAGCAGTCTCCCTAGAATGCTGTATTCTCTCAAAGGCTTTAAACGCATTTGCTCACACTTACCACCAAGCAAATGATCTTCCTAAGACTGGAACGTCAGAAAAGGAACAAAGAGAATGACCAACTTTAAAAAAATGTGAACCTGAAGTTGTGCCCTGTGAATATAAGAGATTAAGCAACAAATGTCATGAACACCACACAAAGGATCCACAAAAACTTCAAAAACTTCAGAGCAATAGATGGGAGTGACATTAATGATTTAAATTTTTATCTGTCTCTCAGTTAATGTGAGAGTCTGATCAAAAGGGATGATTAGGAGTGCCTGGGTGGCTCAGCTGGTTAAATGTCGACTCTGGATTTCAGCTCAAGGTCATCATCTTGCAGTTCGTGAGTTCCAGCTCGGCATCGGGCTCTGAGCTGGCACTGGCAGCAAGGAGGCTGCTTGGGATTCCCTCCCTCTCTGTCCCTTCCCTGCCTGCATCCTCCCCCCTCAAAAAAGGAACAACAGGCCCAAAATGGAGTTCACTTGCCCCATGACAGCAAATCAAGACCTAATATCTAACCTAATCGTAGTTTCAACCTCTCTCAGGGATGTAACCTGTAACAACTCAGTCTGGAATTACCTGATCAGCACTAGTGAGATAATGTGCATGACAGCCCTCCACCCCAACCCTTCCCCCAAAGGAAGGTGACCTTGCCTGAAACAATCCACTCTTTGTTAGAAACTTCCTTTTTCTGACCCCTTTTCCCTATAAAAGCCCTCCATTCTGTGTCTCCCCACAGCTCCTTTCTACTTGCTAGTCAGAATCTGCCTGATTCAAGAATCACTGAATAAAGCCATTAGATCTTCACATCTACTCAGATGAATTTTGTTTTTTAACAAACATAAATCTGATATTCATAACTTTGTGTTTCTATACTGTTCTATTAACTTGAGACGATTATAAAGATGTTGATATCATTTTATTAGGTAAACAGCCAACCCCCTTCTTTTAAGACTAATGTGGAAAATAGCAAGGCCATCCCATGCCTGGGGGGGTTGGCATCTGCCCACTCCAGCCCATCCAAACAACAGATACTCAAAACACACATGTCAAAGTTATTAAAATGTCAAATTCAACCAAGTTACAAATACATGCAACTTAAACTAACATATAAGCATAATTTACGTTATATCATGCCCTTAAACTTTCAGCAATTTTCACACCATTTTTCAGCAATTATGACAAATAATAAAAATTCCTGAAGGTATTGTTTATCTCTGAGCTTACTAGTACTTTCGTGTTCTTCTTTTTTGAAATGCATTTTATGACAGGTGAACTAGTGAATAAAAACCAATAAACAACCTTTGTTCCTGTTATAATATCCATTTTTGTAAAAGTAAAACTATGACTCTCATACAAATATGAAATGAACACACTTCAAAGACTTTACTTAACTCATTAACTAATGAGTAACCCAGTAAAATGTTCAAAGTACCCCACATGTATAGGCAATCAAAAATGCTGAAATAAATTTCTCTGCAAATAGATGCAAACTGGCCTTTCCAGAGGAAGAAAGTGAAATCAATTGCCCCTCCACCTGGAAATAATCATTTGCATATCTATGGACAAGAATAATTTGCATTGCTATCAGTTTGGACAATGAACAGAAGTATAAAGTAGTTCAAAGACCATGAAAGGTGAAAACTTCATAGAATCAGATAATCCAGAAGGGTACACACATTCCAGGCAACCTACTCAACCGAAGGCACCTAGTAATCTTTTTCCAAATCCATTTCAAGTCTTTCACTATTTTACCAGAAAGTCCCAAAGTGAAGTGCACTAGAATCAAGGAAAAGGAACTACCTTTTATTGAAATAAATATGACCAAAAAAAGCCCACCATGAGATAATTAGAAGGAAAGAATGCTGCAAATGAACAGACTCAATCCAGAACCTAGGAATGCATAATTGATGAAAATATAAATCTCTGTGTATTCAACATCAATGAGAGGAGAATAAAACGAAGGTCAAAGGATAGAAATACAGGATTCTAAACTTGACACTTACCAATAGACTTACAAAGGGATATTTTAATCCAATGTAAGGGTCATGGTTGGCAGGAAAGGTCCCTGATCACCCTGATGTGATGTAGGCCAGGGGTAAACAGCCAAGAAAGAATTCTTA
This sequence comes from Herpailurus yagouaroundi, assembly GCF_014898765.1. Lineage (NCBI taxonomy): Eukaryota > Metazoa > Chordata > Mammalia > Carnivora > Felidae > Herpailurus > Herpailurus yagouaroundi. Next base: position 3,153,161 of record NW_024412645.1, on the reverse strand, counting down.
AGACATATTTGGTGCAAAAAGGTATTTTTATTAAAGCACGGGGACAGGACCCATGGGCAGGAGAAGCTCCTCTGTGAGGAGAGATGGATTACATACTTCTAATGGGGGGAGGGGTAGGACATAAAGGAAGTTTCTAAAGGAATTTTCATCTGTTAAAGAATACTTGTAGGATCCTGGAGGTCTGGCTATTGTCAAGCTAACGTTGTTTTCTGCCTCTAGCAAAGCATTAACATTAAGGCAGTTGTGAATTCCTTGAGGAATGTCCTACTCTGCCCATTTCAGGTATTTGTCAATGGGCTGCAAATTATAAAGAAATTGAATTTTTCTATTTCTTTTGACTTTGTCCACCTCATCAACAAGTGTTGTGTAAGGTATAAAAAATGATTAGAGTCTAACCCCTCGTCCACTTCCATCTTTTTTTTTTTTTAACGTTTATTTATTTTGAGAGATCTCCAGAGTGTGAGAGGGTGTGCGGCAGAGAGAGAGGGAGACACAGAATCCGAAGCAGGATCCAGGCTCCAAGCTGTCAGCACAGAGCCCCACGTGGGGCTTGAGCTCATGAACCGCAAGATCATGACCTGAGCTGAAGTCGGCCACTTAACCAACTGAGCCACCCAGGCGCCCCCCACTTCCATTGTTTTAAAGTTAATTTTGAGAATTTGAAGTCACTTTAACAAAATCTAGATCAGGGCTCAGAAAACTTCAACTGCCTGTTCTTGGAAATAAAGTTTTATTGGAACGTAGCCACGTCCATTTATTTATACATTGTTTAAGTCTGCTTTTGTGTTACAATGGCAGACTTTAGTATCACAACAAAGACTACAGCCCATGAAACCTAAAGTATCTGCTGTCAGGCCCTTTTTAAAAGTTTGCCACCATCTGATCTGGATCAATCATTGCCAATACTTTCTCCTCTCTTGACTCCTTTCAGACATCAAAACCTTTTTCTGATTTCTTAGCTGTACATTTTAAGACAGCTAATTGAGAAATACAAACAGCAAAGGCTACTCTGAATTCAGTACTGTCTTTAAATAAATGTATATTTTATGAATCAAACAGTATCTATACAAATTTGGGGAGAAAGAAGCATGCATGTAAACAAGTTATTTTGTTTACTCAGTCTACAGGTAATTCTTGGTGTACCTGTGAACTGAACCATGGACCTCCCTTGTGTAGCCGGGGTGCTGGGATGAAAGTACACCTGACTCCAGGTGTCCCACGCAGACCAGGTTTCGCCTCTCGCAGCTGCCAAAATCCAAAGCCGGAGAGACAACAGTGGTGAACCAAATGAGGAATTTATTCCAGCGAGGCCAACACCGGGAAGACGGGGGACTAGAGTCTCAAAGACTGTCTCCAAAGTGCCAAAAATACTTGCAGGTTTATATAAGGAAAATGTGGGACAAAAGTCGGTGATGTGTGCAGGTGGGCAGTAAAGGTCCAGCCACTATAAGGGTGTCCATCAGGAGGGGTCTTGCTGGTTGAGAGCAGTCCTTATTGCTTGAGGATAGTTTTCATCCCCCCTCCCCCAGTGGATACTTTGCTCAGGGTCTTTTGCCTGAGTTAAGAGATGCAGCTGCAAATAACTTAATCAATTAGAAAGTTTGAGGTCAAAACGGAAGTTAAGTCGTCTTTCACTTGGGAGTCCACAAAACAGTGAACTGCTGGGAGTTTCCTGGCTACGGAGAATAAAAGGCTATGATGCCTAATCAATTCTGTCACCAGAAATAGCTTGATGATGAGGAACATAAGGCAAGCTGAGGGCAAAGCACAAGCTAACAACCCCCACCCCCCACCCCCAGGCGGGATATGTGTGATATTCCTCAGGCACTCCTGGCAGCCCAAGAACAAAGGAAAGGAAACAAATGGTTAACTGATAGAGATCACAGTCATACAGAACAGGAGTCTCCATCAGTTTACCACTACCTTAGTAAATTGCAAGAAAAAGGCAATCTTATCAATAGCTTCATTTCCAGAAACCTATAGACTCAGTTTCTTAGAAGCCCTTAATATCACCCTCCCTCCATAGTGATGTGGGGAACAAAGGCAAGGAGGAAATGGCAGGTAAAATTAAATTTTTTATAACCTGCAGCCACTGACAAATACTTGAGATAAATACGGAGTATAACATTTCTCCAGGAACCCCCTACTGTCCTAATGTTAATCCCTCATTAGAGAAAAAAATAGCTTGACAATAGCAAGCCCTCAGTAACTCAGGAGTCCTCTTTAGCATACGGAAGTCCTCCTGGAGGCCTCCCTTTTGCCTCTACTTTCCCAAATCCGTCGTATATAATCAGTCACTCTTCACACCCCTAGTGCAGCTCTTCCTGCCCACAGGTCCTGTCCCTGTGCTTTAATAAAATCACCTTTTTGAACCAAAGACGTCTTCAAGAATTCTTTATTGGCCGTCAGCTTCGAACCCCCACCACTGCAAAATCTCACCATTGGTATCAACTACTCAATTGTTTTTACCAGACGTCATTTAAAATGTAAAAAAACCTCAGTAATCTTGGTTTATTTAGTTAGTTACTTAAGGGAATATTTCGTAGTAATCTGACCTGCAGAATTCAAAAGGGAGTTATGTTACACAGAACTGAAAGTTTATAGAAACACTTGAGATTTTGTTCTATGGTTTATGTGGATGTCTGCTTAGAAATTTTTCAAATCAAAATCTTCTAAGCCATGATTTAATTGCACAACTTTGAGATTATCATTTGTTCCAGAACTGAAATAGACAAATATTTCCTCAGAAAATGCTGTCAGCCAATAGGATGGTCCTTCAATCAGATCAGACACCAGGTTAAACATCACAATACTGCAAAAAGGAAATTGACTGCATCTTTACCATTCGCCCATTTGATCCCTACTGTATAAATATGCCCTCGGGGTACACCCTGTCCCAAGCCCTCATCAGAAAATACAACCTACTATCGTTTGCTGTCTAGAAAGGTTTTTTCCTTTTGTCACCAGCCAGATCCCAAGACCTGATCTTTACTGCCCACCTGCTTGTACTCACTAACCTTGGTCTTACGGTTTTTTCCTGAGCTGTTCTTTCCTTCTTTCCAGCTTACCTCTTAACTCAGGGGAAGGAAACCCAAAACCACCCCTCAGGTGACAGCAACTGTCCTGACAAGACCTCCCACCGGCTCAGACCACCCAGACCTCCAGACCTCGACCGCTTGAACTAAACTCCTGACGTTCGCCTGCAGAGATGGGCCATCGAGTGACCCCTGGAATGAATGGCAATTACCCTTAGCTCATTATACTAAAATCCCCATCCAAAGAGGAGCGCAAGCCTCATTTACATAACATACAATGTAAGTATAGGCATGTTTCCTTAAGGCACATGTGTGACCTTATTCCCACCTCTACACAGGATGACAAGGTTTCCCTTCTAAATATTCATCCTAATCCTAAACAAAAGGTACCCATTCTCTCTCCCCCCTGCCAACCCCTTCTCTCTCCTTCTCTCTCATTCTGGGAGTCACAGCTCTGGAAGCTATTTCCCGTAATCTCCTTATTTGCTGCAAATAAACTTTGTGCAACAACCTGGTATAGTTTCTATGACCCACCAAGGAGGATACCCATGTTGGTTCAGTTACACTTTCATTAGCCTAAATCTGCCTCCTGATTAATTTCCACACACTGGTCTGAGTTTTCTGCCCTAAACAACATATTAAGTGTTCTGCCTTCAGACAGTATACCCAACTCTCACATCTTTTGTATGCTTCTTATAGCACGTGTGGTTTAAGACAGTTGTGTGCTGAACGTCTGTCCCTGCAACATTTCCTTTTCACTTGGGAGAAAGAGCAAGGGAGAGGAGAAGAAAAGGAACGAGTACATTATAAAAGGGCTGGTTGGATAAGTTAGGGTGCCTGTTCATTTCTATTTGATAAGGTATAGCTCTCCCACCACTTTCCCATTTAAAAGCCCAAGTGCCCTCTTTGCAACTACATGGATGGAACTGGAGGGTATTACGCTAAGCGAAATTAGTCAGAGAAAGACAAATATCATATGACTTCACTCATATGAGGGCTTTAAGAGACAAAACAGATGAACATAAGGGAAGGGAAACAAAAATAATATAAAAACAGGGAGGGGGACAAAACAGAAGAGACTCATAAATATGGAGAACAGAGGGTTACTGGAGGGGGTGTGGGGGGGGCTAAATGCGTAAGGGGCACTAAGGAATCTACTCCTGAAATCACTGTTGCACTATATGCTAACTAATTTGGATATAAATTAAAAAAAAAAAAAAGCCCACGTGCCCTCAGTAATTTGTAAGGGCTGAAAAGTAGCAATCTAGTAAATCCTTAATTAAGGACTATGTACACCTAAGCCAGCTTATGCCTTCCCACAACTGAGAGGCTGCTAAAAGCATGCTCAGGAACTATACAGGAATGACTGCCCAGTGGCTTTAAAAAAAAAAAAAAGTCTCCCTAGTATTTCCTTTCCCTTCCCTCACTGTGGAGTGTTTTCTCAAGAAAACAAGTTATCACAAATTTGTCACTTCAATCATCCCCAGTGGACCAGTAAATCTTTAGGTGAGGAACAGGAAATGGTGATACTAAGACTGTAACAATATTTTCATTAATGAATACTAAGACTGCATTCATTAACTTAGTGATTGAAGATAGTTCATGTGGAGCTTATAGACAACCCAAAACTTCTTCCCATATATGCTGATAAGTAAGGTTTTTTTCATAGGTTTGGTTTTTTTTTTTTTTTTCAATGTTTATTTGAGACAGAGTGTGAGCAAGGAAAGAGCAGAGAGAGAGAGAGGGAGAGAGAGAATCCCAAGCAGGCTCCACGCTGTCAGCTCTGAGCCCAACTCAGGGCTTGATCTCATGAACTGAAATCAAGAGTCAGATGTGGGGTGCCTGGGTGGCTCAGAAGGTTGCGTGTCCAACTTCAGCTCAGGTCATGATCTCATGGTTCATGAGTTTGAGCCCCACATCAGGCTCTCTGCTGTCAGCACGGAGCCCACTTTGGATCTTCTGTCCTCCCCTGTCCCACCCCTGCTCATGTGTGCATGCTCTGCTCTTTCTCTAAAAAATAAAATTTTTTTAAATTGTTTAAAGAGTCAGATGTTTAACCAACTGAAACACCCAGGCACATCTCATGTGTTTTTGAACCTAAATGGAAAAACTCACTTATAATTGATTAGTTTTACCTTGGTTTATCAACATATTCACTTATGGAGCACATACTCTTGCCAAGCATTTACTAAGGACTGGACATAAAAAAAGAAAAGCAGACATGGTCCCTGCCCTCAAGATTACAGAATATATACCTTCATGGTTTCATTATACTGTTCTAGTATATCACTACCCCTTTGAATTCTAATTCTTTCAGTGTAGTATACACCTATCTAAAATTTGTGAAACTCTCATGCCTTCACCTAAGAAACAGTATTACTGTATGAGACTAGATTTAAAAAATAGAGTCCTGTGTTTTGGTACAGACTTCCTGCAGGTTTTTATCACCTCTATGATTCCCTAATTCAACAAGTTTATTATCTTTAAATCTACAAGAGTCATGTTCATAAGATTATCATGGGATACTTTATAAAATTATTTAGGAAAATCAAGATATACTATGTCATCTTAGAACCCTTAAAAAAAAAAAAAGTAATGACAAGTTCTTAAGCAAACCCATGTTGGCTACTAGTCCTTATCACCTCTATCTGTATCAGCCAGGATCAGTCAGAAGACAGGAATCATACCTGTTATTTAAAAAGACAGAACTTAACATAAGATTTGTTAACGAGTAGGAAGTTTCTAGGTAAATGGCTGAAGGGGCAAAAAGAGAACTCTAAGGAATCACAGAAGTAGCAACTGCAGGAAGCAGGTACCATGCCCGGGGCTCTGCTAACAAAAGCTTAAAGTCAGGGCACTTAAAGTCAGACTTCTGAGGAGAAGGCGCTGCTCAGCTGGGGCAGGTGTCTCTGAATTCCAAGGAGAGAAACCATGGGCCAGGCACCGAGACCTCTAAAGAGGAGCATTAGCTGCTGGTGCAAGCGGTCTCTGAAGAAAGCTTGATGAAACCAGTCCTCAAGTGTTGGAAAAACTACAAACAGCATGCAGTCACAGCTACAGGCAGGTCCTGCTGCTGCCAGGATGAAGAAGTGTTGTTAGGGTGTCACTCACAAAAACAGCAGAGAGGAAGGCCACAGGAAGCAAAGAAGAAAGACCAGTCCCTGCCTGCCTGCCCTTCCAGCCCTTTACTGCCCCCAATCTGCCAGCCACAGGGAGTGGCAGGCCATGCAGAAATGTGGCTTGCGAGTCCCAGGCCCCAGGTTCACAAAGCAGAAAAAACAAGATAAAGTTGGAGCTAAGAGATAACTTAATTGGCAGAATACTTTCTGCTCTAAGGTCACATAAACTGCTTAATCTACAACTTTGTGCAGGGCATCAAAATCAATGATATCAATCTGTATCCAACACTTAATGATCTCCCACTACCCTGAGGAGTAAGAAAGATGGTAGTAATAACGGCAACAGCAAAAAACACACCAAACATTTATTTAGCGTTTACTACATTCCTGGAACTGTTTTAAATAGCATCTATGTATTAATTCATTTAATCCTTACAACAGCCTTACTGTGAAGTAGGAAATGGTAGTAGTCTCACTTTATAGACAGGACAATAAGGTTCACATCCTATGCTTGTGATCACTATATATGCTACAAGGCCACGATACACAACTTGCTCTAAATTGAAGTCAGCCTTTGAAGTGTAACACTGGTTGAACACAACTTGCTTACATGCTTTTTAAAGTTCATATCTGGATTTGTAGCTAGACAGAAAATCTATCTATAGATATATTCTCACATGTGGAGTATTTTTTTAAGACTCTCTGCTGAGAACATCCAACCTGGCAACAAACTCCTGGTACCCTGAGCAATAAAGGATAAAATGGACAGAAAATTAAGCAATGAAATGATCTTCCACACTCTGCGAAATAAAACTACCACCTTCACTACTGTCACACTCAGAAATCAGAAGTAAGTTAATTCATGGTAGATGCATACAATTTATTTTATAAATTGTTATTTAAATAGACTGAAGTTCACAAATATCCTGGGGTGAGAACATAAAACAAAGAATCTCTGATCTTTAATACTAAATACATGTCTTACATACAAACTTTGTATAAGTGTAAGTTTAATAAAATATTTTTTACGTTCTTGCAGTACTGCTAACCATAATTATATATGTTTTTAGTGTCATGACTGAGGATTCAGGATTACAAAAGCCAATGTTAAAATACTGCTTCATCTTAAGCCACTATTTACAAAAAGTAATAAAACACTACACAAGAAACAAAATTAAAAAAAAAAAAAATTTACAGGCACCTGCGTGGCTCAGTCAGTTAAGCGACCGACTCTTGATTTCAGCTCAGGTCATGATCTCACAGTTTGTGAGACCAAGCCCTGCATCAGGCTCCATGCTGACAGTGTGGAGCCTGCTTGCGATTCTCTCTCTCCCTCTCTCTCTCTCTTTGCCCCTTCCCTACTTGCACTTGCATACATTCTCTCTCTCTCTTCTCTCAAAATAAATAAATTTAAAGAAAAATTTTTTCAGGCAAATCAATACAAATTTCACAACTCCCTCTGTAAAATCAATCAAACTACTACAATGGTAGGAAAACAAGCACACTTTAAAAAATGTTAACTATGTAAACACATGAATTCATTCCAGCTCTTCCAACCTCAATAAGAAATAAATATGTACTCCAAAGTATAAGTAATCATGTCTATACACCTGCTGCCCTGTTTATAAAGGGCCCTGCACTGGGCTCTGCACTGCTGATGCACGGAGCCTGCTTGAGATTCACTCTTGCTCTCTCTCTCCCTCTCTCTCAAAATAAAATAAACTTTAAAAAAAGGCGGGGGGGAGTCAACTGGGTGGCTCAGTTGGTTGAGTGTGTGACTTCGGCTCAGGTCATGGTCTCACAGTTTGAGAGTTCAAGCCTCACATCTGGCTTTGCGCTGACAACGCAGAGCTGGCTGGTATTCTCTGTCCCCCTCTCTATCCCTCCCCCACTCACACTCTTTTCTTTCTCTCAAAAATAAACGTTAAAAATTTTTAATAAAAAAATGTAGCAGCGTAAAATGCCTCCAGACATTCAACTATTTCAACTCTATTTTAAGAATAATAAGCTCAAAGATTAATATTTATTAAGTAAATACCTACATTTTCGTGCCACCAGAAATTCAAATGAAGAATACTCCAATGAAGAATTTCTAGAATCTATTTTTTAATAACAAAAAAACTTATTTCAGGAAATTAGAATTGTATACATCCATTTTGCAAACCTAGCCTCGGGCTAAAATCCTGAATCAGTAAATGATTTACAGTATTAATATGCTGTGTCTTTAGTTAACAATTTTTAATTTGCACTATAAACACTGATTCCTCATCAACATTAAGAAGGGAAGATACAAGCAGCCATTTTCCCCTGGTTCCTTAACACACTGTACAGTCTGACCCCTCCCTTGGACCCCAGGGGTGGGGATGGTGGGCCCATCCCTGTATGTGGCCATCACCAGTTTTGTCCTCATGTCCTCTCACACTCGACTACTGTCTGTTCTCTCCCAACTTGCCCCCCTCAAAGACTGATGACCACTCACCCCACTGAGTTGGCCATGGGAGAGGAGAAGCCAATGGAGACAACTGCCTATTCCCCAGGGAATGTGTCCAGCAGCTCCTGGTCAAAGCACTATTGCTAAAAGCTATCTCTGGAGAGCTGTAGGGCCCCCTCCCTCAGCACACACCTCTGGGGAACATATTAACTCATGAGGATTTTCCTCACCAATAATAAATGAAGACAACCTCAAAAAAAAAAAAAAAAAAGCAGTGGTCTTATTTTCTAATTATTTTTATTTCAGAGATATATATGAAATTAGAATCATTCCTTTACTATCTTAAAAATCGTTTTTATTTGTAGCCTCATTTCATTTAATACTTTTCTTCCTTGTCTGGGTTAATCCCCATGCTTCATTCAAGAAACATTTATTTTAGGTACTACATTATTAGTTTAATAACCGTTTTGTAAACTCAAATACTTAAAGAATTAAACCACTTACATTGTAGTTAATTTTAACTTTTGACTGATAAAAAGTTACTAGATGATAAAATTCAAGAATAAACTTAGTATCAGACAGTCATCCCTTTGCTCTATCATTATAGAAACTTGAATTCCAGAATACTGTGCCAACATAACCTTAAACCTCACAGTAAAAACTAGTTTTTAACAAGACATTCAAGGAATTGCCTATATTACTATCTTGCAATAACTCTAACATTTAATAGCAAAAGATAGTTATAATTGATCCTATTTGCTTAATGATCATTCAAATCAAAGACCAACTAGTACAATGTTTAAGAATATAGACTCTAGGGGCGCCTGGGTGGCGCAGTCGGTTAAGCGTCCGACTTCAGCCAGGTCACGATCTCGCGGTCCGTGAGTTCGAGCCCCACGTCGGGCTCTGGGCTGATGGCTCAGAGCCTGGAGCCTGCTTCTGATTCTGTGTCTCCCTCTCTCTCTGCCCCTCCCCCGTTCATGCTCTGTCTCTGTCTGTCCCAAAAATAAATAAACATTGAAAAAAAAAATTTTTTTTAATTAAAAAAAAAAAGAATATAGACTCTAGGGGCGCCTGGGTGGCTCAGTCGGTTGGGCGTCTGACTTCGGCTCAGGTCATGATCTCACAGTGAGTTTGAGCCCCATGTCAGGCTCTGTGCTGACAGCTCAGAGCATGGAACCTGCTTCGGATTCTGTGTCTCCCTCTCTCTCTGCCCCTCCCGTGCTCATGCTCTCTCTGTCTCTCAATAATAAATAAATGTAAAAAATAAAAATAAAAAAGAATATAGACTCTAGAGCTAGAGTGCTAAATCACAGTCCAGGGTAATATGTGATCTTGAACAAGTTACTTGATTACCTCACTGTACCTCAGTTTCCTCATATGTAAAATGGTAATAACAACGGTACCTACCTCATAAGGTAGTTAGGACTAAATGAGTTAATATGCAAAAAGGACTAAGAACAGTGTCAGACACATAGTAAGCACAATATGTTAGCTACAATAATCTGAACCCAACAGACTCTATACTTATTTTTTTTTTAAACAAACCCTGAGTGGAGGGCTGACTTTCAACAGATTGCAGCAAGGGAGCTGCTCTGCTACCGACGAAATCCCAACCCAGAAGCAGGTCATCTTTGAATGGGTTAGCACCAGGTTCCCAAGGAGCAAGCATTGCTTGATGGGTGTCGAGGGGGCGGCCCCCTTACCAGTGGCATCCCGTTTCCCAGGGACAAAGGGACAGACTCTATACTTATGAAAGGAACACTGCCCCCATACAACTACTCTACAATTTACGTGGTTCTCCCAAATATACCTGATGGAAATTTTATTTTTTTAATATATTTGGAATTTATGGCCAATTTCCTGAACAATTTTTATAAATGGTTTTCATAAATCTTTGTGGAGATTGGGAAGCTCTTGAATTTAACAAGAGCATTATTTGACAGTGGAACAACTTTCAAAACTCCTGTATCTACATAAGCTAAAACCATGAGGATCCAAGACAGCACTCAGTACAAAAACATTACATACAGAACAAAAAGAATTGTGGCAGTGTTTTTTAGCACTTTCTCAGGAAATTGTGCAATCTGCTGTAATACAATTTTCCTAATGATAAGAAACTACACGCAAGGCCAAATGCCCTACGAAGGTGCCTGAATTGCAAAATCATATTACAAACATGCAAATTCTTGAGAGAACATACCCAGATGTGTAACCAGTTAACTCCAAAATAAAAGGTACTATGCCAACCCAAGTGCTTAGCTTTTTTTAATATATGTCCTCCTTAATATCAAATTGCACTAACAAAATATCAGGGAACTAAGCTGCTAGTCTCAGAGGACAGGTCACAGGGAAAGTCTTATGAAGTTGACAGTGTCCTCTGTTCTACAACTTGGCACAGTAATCTTACAAGCACATGAGGGTCAATATACTACCATTAAAAATGCTGTCACTTACAGACCTGTTTATTTCAAAGTTCAGACACACACCCTAACATGTCCATGCAACATTTAATTCACAGAAACTCTCATTCCTATTTATTTCAGATGCACTCTACATAAATGCTTAGTGAACATTTTATTTTAGATAATGTAAAGACAGCTTCTACAAATCTCAACTATTTCCCAAAATATATCTAGCTATTACAAAGTATTAATAATCTAAATCAAACTAATGAGAGAATGTAAGGGTTTATTATTAGAGTCAATCTGGGGCACCTGGGTGGCTCAGTCAGTTAAGCGTCCGATTTTGGTTCAGGTCATGATCTCACAGCTCATGAGTTCAAGCCCCACGTCGGGCTCTGTGCTGACACTTCAGAGCCTGGAGCCTCCTTCGAATTCTGTGACTCCCTCTCTCTCTGTCCCTCCCCTGCTCATGTGCGCTCCCTCTCTCTCTCTCTCTCTCTCTCTCTCTCTCTCTCTCTCTCAAAAATAAATAGACATTATTATTAGAGTCAATCTACTTTTCCATATGCTTGAAATTATTGATACATATATACTCTATTTTTAAACTATTACTTTTGGGTTTCCTTTGTCACTCCATAAGACAGCTTTAGATGACAGGATCATCTTAGATGACAGGTATAATGCTGCTCATTTATCATGTACTAGGGAAAACAAAAATGAGAGAGGGGCAAATAAAGACTGTAGGAGAAGATTTTTTTTTTTTAGGAGAATATCTTTAATGGCATTTTAAAAGATTAGACATTCTTTTCATTTTCTAGTTGATTTTCTTTATACATCTAGTAAGATCTATTTCACATATCATAAAATTCATCCTATTTTCTTAAAGTTTATTTATTTTCAGAGAGAAAGAGACAGCGCAAGTAGGGGAGGGGCAGAGAGAGAGAGAGGGAGGGAGAGAATCCCAAGCAGGCTCTGCGCTGCCAGCAGAGAGCCTGACCTCACTAAACCATGAGATCATGACCTGAGCCAAAACCAAGAGTCAGACACTTAACCAACTAAGCCACCCAGGCTCTCCAAATTTATCCTACTAAACTGTGAAGCTTAGTGGTTTTTTATTTATTCACAGAGTTTTGTAACCATTACCACAATTTAATATTTCAATCACCCACAAAGAAGCCCCATACCCATTAACAGTCATTCCCCACTCATTCACCCCAAGTCCCTGGCTAATACTAATCCACTTTCTGCATCTGTGGATTTGCCTATCCTGAATATTTCACATAAACGGAATCAAACAATATGTGATCTCTTGTGACTAGCTTCTTTCACTCAGAATATTTTCAAGGTTTATATCATATCATGTGTTAATACTTCTTCCTTCTGAATGGCTGAGTAATATTCCACTGTATGAATATACCACATTTTGTTGATTCACTCAAGCGTTAATTGATATACTTACAGGTTGTATCAACTAAATGCCCATACTGCCATGAACAGTCGTGTGTTTGTGTAGACAAAGTTTCTCATTTCTCTCTACATATATAATCGGAGTAGAATTACTGTACCATATGCAAGCTCCATGTTTAGCATTCTAAAGAAATGCCAAACTGTTTTCCTCAATGGCTGAGCCACTTCTCATTCTCACCAGCAATGTATGAGGGGACTCCAATTTCTCCACATCCTCACCAACACTTCTTATTATCATTTTTACTGTTAAGGCATCCTAGTAGGTGTGAAGTGGTATCTCACTGTGGTTTTGACCTTACTGCCCTGATGACTAATACCTTTTTGTGTGTTTATGGTCACTTGTACATATTCTTTGAGAAATATATATTCAAAGACTTTGTTCATTTTTTCATTGGATTGTCTTTTAATGTTTTTATTTGTTTGTTTTGAAGGAGAGAGAAACTGAGCATAAGCAGGGGAAGAGCAGAGAGAGAGGGAGACACAGAATCCAGAGCAGGCTCCAGGCTCTGAGCTGTCAGCACAGAGCCCGATGCGAGACTTGAACTCACGAACTGTGAGATCATGACCTGAGCCGAAGTAGGACGCTTAACCAGCTGAGCCACCCAGGCGCCCCAAATTGGATTATCTTATCATGAGTTGTGAGAGTTCTTTATATATATATTTTTAATTTTAATGTTATTTGAGAGAGCACACGCATGCACAGGCACGCACAAGCAGGACAGGGACAGAGACAGAGAGAAGCCCAAGCAGACCCTGTGCAGTCAGCACCAGCTGGACACAGGGCTCAATCCCATGAACCGTGAGATCATGACCTGAGCCAAAATCAAGAGGTGGGTGCTTAATGGACTGAGCCACCCAGGAGCCCCAGAGTTCTTTATGTATTCTTGACACAAGTCCGTTACCACACACAGATTTGTAAGTATTTTCTTCCATTATGTGGGATTTCTTCACTTTCCTTTTTTTTTTTTTTAATAAGGAAGCCATCGGTGCATAACCTATTAACAGATTAACAGACAAGGCCTGTAGATATATTTCTTCTTGGACACACCCACAGTAAAGCCACAAACAGCCTTAGCATGCTTAGCTAGGTGGTCTTAGCATGCTGTCCTGGGACACGAAGTCTCTAGAAATGATGCAGCCCTCTGTGGGCTCAAATCTTCTTCATTCTAAGTCTTCATGAAGTTTTTTGTCCAGACTATTGGTCAGGACCTAGCTGTATTTTCCATCCTTCACATCCTTTTGTCTGTTCCAGAACCAGTCTGAGATCTTATACTGGTGTGAATTCTGCATAATACTGATCACACATTCCACCTCATCCTCAAAGAGTCTTTTGCCCTCTTGGTAAGGTGGATGTCTCTGCTTTCCTCAACACCACATGCACATATCTTACCCCACATCCTTAACTGCAGTGATGGCAAAGTCTATTTTCCACTGCTCATCAATACCGACTACTTGCAAAACGTGCTGGAACTCTCAGGGATCACGAGAGACATGATGGAGGCTCTAACAGCAGCATGTAGGCCTCCTATGGAAGGCCTCTTTTCACTTTCTAGATGCTGTCCTTTGACACACACAAGTGTCAATTTTTAATTAAGTCCAATTTACCTACTTTTTCTTTTGTTACTTGTCTTTTTGGCATTTAAGAAATCACCTCCTATGGGGCACCTGGCTGGCTCAGTCAGTAGAACAGGCAACTATTGTTTATTCTGGGTTGTGAGTCCAAGCCCCATGTTGGGCATAGAAATTACTCAAGAAAAATAAAGTAAAAATCACTGCCTAACCCAAGGTCACAAAAATTTACTCCTGTGTTTTTTTTTTAATGTTTATTTATTTTCGAGGGAGAGAACATGAGCACAAGTGGGGGAGGGGCAAAGAAAGCCAGGGAGAGAGGATCCAAAGCAGGCTCTGTGCTGACAGCAGAGAGCCCATTGCAGGGCTCAAACTCAGGAACTGTGAGATCATGACCCCAGCAGAAACCAAATGCTTAAACAACTGAGCCACCCAGGAGTCCCTACTGCTTTGTTTCTAGTAAGAGTTTCATTATTTTTGCCCTTATGTTTGGGTCTTTGATGCATTTTGAGTTTATTTTTGTGTATAGTGTGAGGCAAGGATTCAAATTCATTCTTTTGCATGTGGACATCTAGTTGTCCAACACCATTTGTTGAAAAGACCATTCTTTCCTCCACTGAATGGTCTTTACACCATTGTTGAGAATCAACTAGGGGCGCCTGGGTGGCTCAGTCAGTTGAGCGTCCGACTTCAGCTCAGGTCACGATCTCACGGTCTGTGAGTTCGAGCCCCGCGTCAGGCTCTGGGCTGATGGCTCAGAGCCTGGAGCCTGCTTCCGATTCTGTGTCTCCCTCTCTCTCTGCCCCTCCCCCATTCATGCTCTGTCTCTCTCTGTCTCAAAAATAAACATTAAAAAAAAAAAATTAAAAAAAAAAAAAGAGAATCAACTAACCATAAATGTGGGAAATTTACACAATTTACACAATGGACTCTCAATTACATTGATCTATGTTATTCTAATGCCAGTACCACACTGACTTAATTACTATAGTTTCATAGATTTTAAAATAGGGAAGTGTGAGTTCTCTAAGTTTGTTCTTTTTCAAGATTGTCTTGGCTATTCTGGGTACCCCACACTTCCATCTGGATTTTAGGATAAGCTTATAGATTTCTGCAAAAAAAAGGCAGAAGGGATTTTGATAGGGAATGCACTGACTCTGTACATCACTTGGGGAAACACTGCCATGTTAAGTTAACAATGTTAAGTCTCTGGTCCATGAACATGGAATGTCAAGATTAGACATATTCTTATTTTATCTTTTTTTAACGTTTATTTACTTTTGAGAGAGAAAGAGAGAGCGCAAGCCAGGGAGGGGCAGAGAGAAAGACACCCCAAGGAATGTAGTTTTAAAATAAGAATACATCTGGAGCGTATGATTCCTACAATGACTAACATTAGAGGACAATAATCTGAGTAATTTTCACCATCAAAGGGCTATTCTTCATGCAATTCTACAAATGCAATGAATATTGACAAACTTTTCCTACCCTTTGCTGAACTAAGTTATAGTAAGTTAAAACATTAATTACCATAGCAATTTTTAAACTTCCACAATAGTAAACTTACCCAATGATAGCATAGAAATGCCAAATGTATAATCATGGAATGAGAAGCCACATCCAATTATATGCCTTCCCTTACTTAACACTCACTATTAAAAAACGCTAACCTATTTTTTACTCTTGCAAAATTACAACACAAAGCCAGGTTTGCTATTACTTAGACTACCTATTTTTTTTTAATGTTTATTATTTTTTGAGAGAGAGAGTGTGTGTGTAAGCAGGGGAGGTACAGAGAGGAAGATACAGAATCCAAAGCAGGCTACAGGCTCTGAGTTGTCAGCACAGAGCCCAATGTGGAGCTCAAACACACAAGCTGTGAGATCATGAACTGAGCTGAAGTCGGACGCCTAATCCACTGAGCCACACAGGCGCCCCAAACACCCGCGATTTCTTAGCAATTCTGCGCTTTATCCACAAAATAGTACCACGTCCTCATTATAAATTATCATTTGTCAACCAGAATCTCAACAAATCATATTTCAGATTGCTGCAAGTTATCTTTTCTCTATTCATCATTTAAAATAATGCATGTTGGGGCGCCTGGGTGGCACAGTCGGTTAAGCGTCCAACTTCAGCCAGGTCACGATCTCGCGGTCCGTGAGTTTGAGCCCCGCGTCAGGCTCTGGGCTGATGGCTCAGAGCCTGGAGCCTGTTTCCGATTCTGTGTCTCCCTCTCTCTCTGCCCCTCCCCTGTTCATGCTCTGTCTCTCTCTGTCCCAAAAATAAATAAACATTGAAAAAAAATTAAAAAAAAAAAAAAATAAATAAAATAAAATAAAATAAAATAAAATAAAATAAAATAAAATAAAATAATGCATGTTAGGGGCACCTGGCTAGCTCAGTAGAGCATGTGACTCTTGATATCAGCATCATGAGTTTAAGCCCCACATTGGGCATAGAGCTTACTTAATTAAAAAAGAAAATACCCGGGCTCCTTGGTGGCTCAGTCAGTTAAGCGTCTGACTTTGGCTCAGGTCATGATCTCATGGTCCGTGGGTTCAAGCCCCGCTCCGGGCTCTGTGCTGACAGCTCAGAGCCTGGAGCCTGCTTTGGATTCTGCGTCTCCCTCTCTCTCTCTGTCCCTCCCCCACACGTGGTCTGTCTCTCAAAAATAAGTAAATCCTAAAAAAAAAATTAAAAAATAAATACCCACTAAAATAATGCACGTTCTTCAGACTGGAATATCCTCCCTTAGAGATAATATAGCCTCAAGATGAAAAATAAGGCAATTAGAGACACGCTGTCACATCTATTTTCTGTCCTACTCTCTAGTTACTGTTACTGCCTTATCAACCTCCTAATACCACTTCTGATCTCTAGTAAAAGGGACTAGTTAAAAAATAAAAAGACACTACAGCAAAACTTGGTTTGCAAGCATAATCCATTCCAGAAACATGGTTGTAATCCAAAGTACTTGTATATCAAAGCGAATCTCCCCATAAGAAATAATGGAAACTCAGATGATGTGTTCCACAACCCAAAAATATTCATATAAAAATGATTACACTACTGTAATCATTTATTACATTTATTAATCATTAATCATTTATTAATATAAAATATAAAGAAAATATAAAATATGAAAAAAAATAAATTAACCTGCACTTACCTTTGAAAACCTTCGTGGCTGGTGTGAGGGAGACAAGAGAGAGGAGGGTTATTATTGTGCAGGAAAACTTTCACTATCACTAACTGATGCTGACTACAGTACAGTATTAATAAACTCTTGTCATCTATCGCATTTAATGTACCTGGCAATAAGGCAGCAGAGGAAAGGGTCTGTACCTGCAGGCAGCCTGACCCAGAATGAAGCAAAGCATTCCTAAGCTTGCTCTTGTAGGGAAAGCAAAGGACTGTCCATAGGTGCTTCGAAGGGACAAAAAACACACTAGTGCCAGTTGTGGGCCCCTTCCGACGTTCTGAAAAATCACTGATTTCTGCTAAACACCATGGCCTGAGACCGAGCATCTGAGCCTGGAAGATGATCATCCACAGTCCCGCAGGG
Organism: Herpailurus yagouaroundi; assembly: GCF_014898765.1. Classification (NCBI taxonomy): domain Eukaryota; kingdom Metazoa; phylum Chordata; class Mammalia; order Carnivora; family Felidae; genus Herpailurus; species Herpailurus yagouaroundi. The sequence continues at coordinate 3,135,567 of NW_024412645.1, read as the reverse complement.
AGAGACAGAAAGAGAGAACCACCACTGGGCTCAGTTGTGATCATATGACGTTCGGCATCACGTACTACTCGTATTGCAAGACATCCCTTCTTTATGAAGTTAAAACTTATTAGAAATGTTTGCTCATCTTGCGGAACACTCGCAGAACAAATTAACTCACAATCCAAGGTTTTACCGTATCACCACTGCTTTCCCATTCTCAACAGCAAGAAAACACTAATGATAAAATGAGCCTTATGTTACAACGGTAAATTGTATAATCTAGTCAAAAAATTTAACTTGTATCCATGAAGTCTTTTTATATAGTGCCTAGTTCATAGTAAACAGAGGAACAAGATAAATGACACCACATGTAAACCACCAGAAAAAGCCAGAAAATAGGACAATCTTTAGGACAACTGTTTTGGTCTCTTTGATGAGTCAGTGTTATGAAAAAAGGGACCATGTGAGATTAAGAGAGACTTAAGTGACAACAACTAAGATATGATTAGATACTGATTGTGGATTAGACCCTAGATTAGATACTGATTTTGACACAAAATCTTTCAAGAATATTTTGGGACAGATTGGGAAAACAATAATTGAATAATGCGAAAGCACTTAGTAAGAGGAAACTACTTAAATGGAAAGTGGGGGGTCGATCAACTGAAGAAAAAACATTTCAAAACAATACCTACATATGTTTATCACACAAACCAGCAATCCCACTCTTAAATACTCACTCATATATATATATATAACACACAAAGACTTGTATGTGAATGTTCATAGTAGCTCTCTTCACAATCACCAAAAACTGGAAAAATATGTCCATTAACTGGTGAATGGATAACAAATTACAGGACACATAAAATGGAGTAGTACTCAGTAATAACAAGGAACAGTCTATTCTACTGACTGTGGTGGTGACTTCAAAACTATATATATTTGTCAGAATTCACACAACTACAACAGAAAAGTATGGGCAAGGTCTAAGGCCAAATGTTGATATATATATATATGTGGTCACAATTTCTATATTGCCTTGGACCTCTGAGGACTAGATCTTAGCAAAATGAAAGGGTCTGCTGACTTTGGTGGTATTAAAGTTCAACATATCTGGGATATACAAACTCAAGTCATTTGCGAATTGATCATGAATGTCCCTCAATGTCCACTCAGTGTAGGTATAACTCCTATATTATTCTCATTGTTACTATTTTGAATTAAAAATGAAGAATGATTCTTGGGGGAAAAAAAAAGAACTCACATAAGTATACACTTAAAATTAGTAAATTTAAAAAAAAATTAGTAAATTTTATTGTATGCAAATTATACCCACATAAAGCCAATTTTTAAAGTTTATTTAAAATTTTTAATCTAATTTAAATTTAATAAAAAATTTTAAGTTTACTTATTTATTTTGAGAGAGTGTGTATGTGAGTAGGGGAAGGGCAGAGACAGAGGGAGAAAATCCCAGCAGGCTCCATGCTGTCAACGTGGAGCCCGTGGCAGGACTCAATCCCATGAACCATGCGATCACGAACTAAGCATGAAATCAAGAGTCGGATGCTTAACTGACTGAGCCACCCAGAGGCCCCATAAAGCTGATTTTTAAAGATTATTTTGTGTATTTTTATCTTGTCTTAGTTGAAATACCTATAAACATTTATGTATATGTATGCAAATATTGTTGGATAAAAAGATGCACAAAAAAGTTGAGAAAGATACATATTTAAAAAATTTTTTTAACATTTACTCATTTTTGAGAGACAGAGTGAAAGCAGAGGTGGGGCAGAGAGAGAGAGGGAGACACAGAATCCGAAGCAGGCTCCAGGCTCTGAGCTGTCAGCACGGAGCCCAATGTGGGGCTCAAACTCACAAACCGTGAGATCATGACCTGAGCCAAAGTCTAAGGCTTAACCAACAGAGCCACCCAGGCGCCCCAAGAAAGATACCTATTTAGGTATTAATAGTAGTAATCCCCATATTGGTAGTATTATAACTTTATTTTTTTTTCCTTTGGCTTGTCTTTTAAATTATTTTAAATTGTTTTTTAAATTTTATGCAATGTATATGTACAACTGTCATAATAATAAAAGGGTTTTTTTATTTTTTTTTAATTTTTTTTCAACGTTTATTTATTTGTGGGACAGAGAGAGACAGAGCATGAACGGGGGAGGGGCAGAGAGAGAGGGAGACACAGAATCGGAAACAGGCTCCAGGCTCTGAGCCATCAGCCCAGAGCCTGACGCGGGGCTCGAACTCACGGACCGCGAGATCGTGACCTGGCTGAAGTCGGACGCTTAACCGACTGCACCACCCAGGCGCCCCATAAAAGGGTTTTTTTAAACAAAGATCAATTTTGATTTAAAATTTTCTTATAGACATGTCTATGAGTTATCAATCTGTGGGTTTGTGGGTTATAAATTTAATTACAGTTGTGAATTTGGAGGTAAGTTTTTATTGTCAAAATAATATTTACAAGGTAAATAATTATTTTCTTTGGATCATAGTGAATACACATTCAATGAATATGATATGTTCCAGCATCATATTTGGATTACACTGTGTCTCTGTTTTCTTCCCAAATAGCAACCTACTCTGGCTACTGAAAAAAACACAAAAATAAGAGTAATATTAAATTTAAGCATCAGGTTTGGCTCTAACAGAGTTTTGTTTTGTTTTCAAGTATTTATTTATTTTTGACACACACACACACACACACACACACACACACACACACACGGCCCCAGTGGGGGAGGGGCAGAGACGAGAGAGAGAGAGAGAGAGAGAGAGAGAGAGAGAGAGAGAGAGAGAGAGAGAGAGAGAATGAATCCCAAGCAGGTTCCACACTGTCAGTGAGCCAGATGTGGGCTCAAACTCATGAAACTGTGAGATCACAACCTGAGCCAAGATCACAAGTCAGGACTCAACCTACTGAACCACCTCGGTGCCACAGCTCTAACAGGGTTTTTTTTAAAAACAGCAATCACTCAAAATAAACAAGAATTGTAACCATCAAATTCAATGAAAAATATATTACTTCTGCTTTTAGGAGAAATAGGTAATAAAAGAACAGCACATTAATAAGAACTATGGTGTAAAAAGAAATATTTTTGAGTTACACTTTTATTATTTTTAATAACACTTACCAAAATAATGCATTATCAAATACCCTATATAGTAGCTTAGATTTAGGTAATTGCTTTTACAATACAATTGTGAGGTGTTAGAGACTTTATCTTTCACTACTCCTCAAGTACTCACAGGGATGTCTTAGATCACAGAAAATGGGGACAGGAAGAGGTTTGAGGTTTTTGCCTGTGGCTTTTCTTTGTGGGTTTGGGGTCTACAGGGGATTTTTTTTTTTTTTTTTTGTCTACGGTTTTGGGTTTGTTTGGGGAGCTTTTTTGGTTTTGTTTGTTTGGGTTTGGTGTTTTGCTTGCTTTTTGTTTTTTGGCTTGCTTTTAAATTGAGTTATTTTAACAGAATAAGATAACAAACATCAAATTCCCACCACATATGAGGCACTGTTCTTAACACCTATCAACATTTTCTCTTATTTAACACTTCTTTGGGATGGATATTACTGTTCCATTATACAAATGAGAACACTGAAATGTATAACAGGTAAGAATTGTCATAACACATACAACTGGTAAGTAGCAGAGCCAAAATCTAGAAAATGTGAGCAGTCTACTACTAAATGATGACATTAAAAGATTTATCCAAAATTCAACTATATTTCTTCTACATACCAGCAATGAACTAGTGATAAACAATAACAATATGAAATTTTAAAAACAGTTCCATGTATAATAGCATCAAATAAAATACTAATAAATTTTTGAAAAAACGTCAAGTCTTGGACCTGAAAGCTACAAAACACCAATGAAAGGACAGATTAAACACAATCTCTATAAAAATCCAAGCTAATTTTTTGGCAAAAATTAAAAAACTGATCCTAAAATCCATTAAGTAAGGGACCCAGAAAAACCAAAACAGTCTTGAAAAAGAACAAAGTTACAGGATTTACATTTAATTTCAAAACCTATTACAGAGCTACTATAATCAAATAGTATAGTACTGGTAGAGGGTAGACAATAGAATAGAATTCAGAGTCCAAAAATAAAACCTAGCAGGGACACCTGGGTGGCTCAGTCGGGTAAGCATCAACTCTGGATTTCAGCTCAGGTCACGATCTCATGGTTTGTGAGATGGAGTCCCGCAGCATGTTCCTTGCTCACAGCAAGGAGTCTATTTGGGATATTCATTCATTCTCTCTCTCTCTCCCCCTCCCCCACTCTCTCATGCTCTCCCTCTCTCTCAAATAAATTAATAAACTTTAAAAAAATAAATAATAAAAATAAAACCTAACACATAATCAGCTGGGTTTCAATAGGGTACAAAGACCATTCAATGGGCTTAAAAGCAATCCTTTCAATATATAGTCCTGGGACCACTGGATCACTACATGCAAAAGAACGAATGTGGACCATTACCTTACACCACACACAAAAATTAACTCAAAATTGATTGGGGCGCCTGGGTGGCGCAGTCGGTTGAGCGTCCGACTTCAGCCAGGTCACGATTTCGCGGTCCGGGAGTTCGAGCCCCGCGTCAGGCTCTGGGCTGATGGCTGGGAGCCTGGAGCCTGTTTCTGATTCTGTGTCTCCCTCTCTCTCTGCCCCTCCCCCGTTCATGCTCTGTCTCTCTCTGTCCCAAAAATAAATAAACGTTGAAAAAAAAAATTTTTTTTTTAATTGATCAACAACCTCAATATAAGGCCTCAAAAAAACATAAACTCTTAGAAGAAAGCACAGGGGTAAATCTTCATGACCTTGGATTTGGCAATGGATTCTTAGATATGACACCAGAAGTATGAGCAGCAAAAGAAAAAATAAATAAATTGGACTTCATCACTTAAAAACTTTGTTTTTCAACAAAAGACAGTATCAAAAAAGTGAAACAACCTACAGAATGGGAAAAAGTATTTGTAAATCATATATCTGATTATGGTTTAGTATCCAGAATATTTAAATAACTCCTACAACTCAATACAAATAACTCAATTAAAAAATGGACCAAGGATCTGAATAGTCATTTCTCCAAAGAAGATATACAAATGGCCAGTAAGCACACACACAAAATCCCCAATATCAGTAGTCAGCAAGGAAATGTAAATCAAAATGGCAAGGAGTTACCATTTTAGATCTACTAGGATGGCTAAAGAGAAACAAATACAGACAGAGACAGTAACAAGTATTGGCAAGGATGTAGAGAAATGAACCCTCATACTCTGCTGGTGGGAATGTAAACAATGTAGTAGTGCCATAGGAACAGTCTGCCAGCTCCTCAAAATGTTAAAATAGAGTTACCATATGATCCAGCAATTAGAATATGCCCAAGAGAAAATAAAACCTATGTCCACACTAAAACTTATACATAAATGTTCATAGCAATATTCATAATAACCAAAAAAAAAAAAAAATACCCACATGTCTATTGATGGATAAATGGATAAACAAAATGTGGTACATCCATCAATGGAATATTATCCAGTAATAAAAAGGAATGAAATATTTATACATGCTACAACATGGATGAACCTCAAAAGGACTATGCGGAGTGAAAGCCAGACTACTATAAGATCACATCATGTGAAATGTCCAGAAGAGCTCAATGCCAGCAGCTGGTCAAAGGGGAATAAGGAATGGTAACGCGCACAAAATTTCTTTGAAGTTCGATGAAAATGCTCTAAAAGCAGATAATGGTGATGTTGGGCATAGACTGAATCTACACTGAAAAGGTGAATTTTAGGGTAGGTGAATTATACCTCAACAAAGTTGAGTTTGTTTTTTGTTTTTAAGACACTTAAAAAATTGCAATGATGGGGATGTGATGTACAGCGTGGTGACTATGGTTAATAATACTGAATTATATATTTGAAAGGTGCTAAGAGAGTAGATCTTGAAAGTTCTCATCACAAGAAAAAAAATTATAACTATGTATGGTGATGAATGTTAACTAGACTTATTGTGGTGATCATTTTGCAATACATACAAAAATTAAATCATTATGTTATACACCTGAAACTAATATTATATGTCAATTGTATTTCAATTAAAAAAATTTTTTTAAATCCACATAAACTGCAAAAATGACTCAAAGAATAAAGAACCAAATTTTTCTTCCTCAGATGCAATCTCAACTCCTAAAGTCCTGTCTTCCTATATATTCATATTTTTCCAGTCAAAAAAAGAGAGTGAAATGAAATCAACTACTGAAATTCAAAAAAAACCAAAAACTAGCCCTGAAATATCAAGTCACTTTCAAACAATTCTATTCTAGCATTAACTCTGAACTAAACATTAATCTCACTTTCAAAATGTTGCATAAAAACCACAAATGCTCAGAAGGTCTAAGCAAATAGCCAACTTTTCTGAATAAACAGTAATTCAGATTTGCTTTGATAAAATGTAAATATTTACCTGCCTCAAAGAACAAAATCCTTTAAGCCTAGTGTTCCCAAATGATGAAGAGAAAGCAGCACGCATTTTTTTTTTTTATTCAGGCGTTGTTTTAGAATTAATTTTAACACAGCTAGGGTATACAAAGTTGATAGTTTGCACTAAGCAATGTATGCTCTGATTTTGCCTACAACATAAACAGTCACAGAAGTTGGGACCTGAGAAAAATCACATTTTACAGTAAATCTGACAGAGATATTAATCTCAAAAGCTCCTGAAAATGTCTCAAGAACTCCTATTTTGGAAACTCTCTGAGTTAGTCAGTCTTCCTACAAATAATGAATGACCATCTACCGTGTGCCAAGCACTGCGCCCGTACCAGGATGCCATGGTGAGCTCCAAACAGAACAGGTCCCTGGCTGCTGGAAGCTTCCTCTGAAACAGTGCCTGTCGAACCTGCCTGACCCTAACAACTTGGGAATGTGTTAAAAATTCAAACTCTGCTCCTCTGCCTTGGAGAGTCTGAGTCCACGGCCCTGGGAAGAGCTGTGACGCCAGTATTCTTACCAAGCTACGGGTTGTTGCCTCCGCCTGGGCGGTTTGGGAAGCCAAATCCTCAGGGCCATCCCGTCCCGCCCTCTGAGAGCCACACCTCCAAAGCCCATTTTGCTCAGCATCCTTCACCCCGACCGACACCCCCAAAGGCACCATGAAGCCAGGAAGGATGTCAAGCATTCCAAAATCACGCTGCGCCGAGCCACCGACAGACTTGGTTGCTTCCAGGGACGGACCGCTTACTCCCTGTGATTCCACCTGGGGCTGTCGGCACCTGAGTCTCCCAGGGCTGCACCGACACCTGTCTCCGAGCGGCTGCCATCTCCCTCTCCTGTGGGCCCTGGGCGGGGGGCAGCCGCCGCCCTGCGGGAGCGAAGGCAACAGGGGAGACGCGGTGCGCAGTAGGCGCCTCCTGTATACAACCCCCCCCCCCCCCCCACCACCACCGCGCGCGCGCGCGCGCACATACACACTCTTTCGAAACCGAGCTGGGCAGGCGGCGGACCGAATCCCGCCGCAGAACGGCGCGAGGCGGGACAACTCGAAGCCGCACGGCGGGACGGGCTCCGCCTCGCGGGCGCTCGTCAGTCGCCGAGGCCCGGCCCGGCTCGCACCGACGGAGTTTCACAAAGAAAGTCTCCCGGCCCGCGCCCCTCACGCACTCACCGGCGCCGGCGCCGGCGGCGACTCCGGCTCCCGCCGCCTACGGCTCCGTGCCGGGGTCGGGCCCGGAGTTGGCTCGGGAGCCGGCGGCGGCGACTGCTCCATCCCCGCGGGGCCCGGGCCGCGTCCGCCTCGAGCTAACGGTCCCGCCAGCTAGGCGCGCGCGCCGGCCCCGCGCGCCATGTTCCCGCCGTACCGCGCGCCGCCGCGGCAACCCACACCACCC
>NW_024412645.1:3087690-3127271 GCF_014898765.1 Herpailurus yagouaroundi | reverse complement strand
AACCCACACCACCCCCCCGCAACCGCGCACGCGCGCACGCGCCGCACCAGCTCCCCGCGCGCCTCCGAGGGTCCCCCCAACCGCGCAAGCGCGCACTCGCCGCGCCCCTTCCCCGCGCGCCCCGCCTTGCGCCCTCCGGAGCCGGCCGCTGTTCCCGGCGTCGAGCCCACCCCCTCCGCACCCGTCCGGCCGGGCTGGAGCGCTCGCCGTTCCGTACTGAGCGCCGCCGCCTGCCGCACTGCGGACGACCCCCGGCCCGGCCCCCAGCCCCTGCACTGCCCTTTCTGCTTCTCCCGTCGCGCCGGGCTGGCGGCGAGGGTCTGGGCCGGGAGGGAATTAGCCCTAATATATGCCGGGGGAGGAGGTGGGTGGAGAACGCCGCCAAGGTGATGAGATCCCCGTCATGGAAGTGTGCAAGCACGTGCGCGAGAGTTAGGTGGTACAGTGAATGCCCATGTCCCCGGGACAGCCAGACTCAAGGGAGAAGCTGAGCTCGAGTCCCACGTCTCCACCACCCTTTGCGTGATTCGGGCAATGTCTCTGGGGGCCTGTTTCTCCTTAATCAGGAAGGCCAACAACAAAGGCATGTTTGGGAGGGCTTAATGAAACAATCCAGGTGGTGCCGGCACCGAGCCTAGTACTTACCAATTGGTAGTCGGGTGACAAGACCTAAGTACTTTTGTGTACTGGTTAAAGCCAGGGGCTCTGGAGAAGGGAAGTCTCAGTTCAAGTCTGGCCTCCACCTCTCGCGAAAAGAAACCTTTACCAGGTGACTTGATTGAGCCACAGGGCCTTGGTTTCTAAATCAGCAAATGGGGAGAAGGGCAGTAATGCCTCACAGGGTCGAGGTAACCTTTCGGATGATGCCAAGCTTTCCAGGCTTCTCTGGTACAATTCTGGCCCTATCCTTCCAAGACTCCTAAGAGTTTAACGAAAGGGGCTCTGCTCCCAAACTCTGTGGTATAATTAGCTGGGAGGGGTTCACTCAACCTTGGGGCTGGAGGGACCGTTCCTTCCCACATCTTCGCTTTCCATCCTCTGCCCCAAACCTCTCTGAAAACCCTAAAGTTGGCAGAAAAACAACAGCAGTGAATGTCTTCCCTACTAGAAAAAGTCTCCAAGGGTTTCTTGGAGTTTGTAAATGGTTGAATTTATTAGTCTGACCTTTTACAGATACAAGTGACAACAATAATTCAACCTGGAATAGAACAAAAAGGGAAACCTATTTAAAAGCCCTGGGGTCGTACCACACTTCAGGCATAGCTGGATCCAGGTGCTCAAGCAGTGACCTAAATCTTGAATCTCTTTCAGCTCTGCTTCCCTCCTTGATTTCTTTCTCTTACAGCTCTCTCCAGTGTCCGGGGCAGCACCAAGGTCACATATGACCAGGAAAGCAGGAGCTGTTTGCCAACAATCCCAGCCAGTCTCAGGGCTGACTTCCGTTGTACTCATTTGGATCACAAGTCCTTACCTGAGCCAATCACAGCAAGATTGGCCACACCTGGCTAGATTGAGCCCCTCTAGGAAGAGGATGGGGTCAGCCCTTCCAGAAGGACATGGGGTGAGGACGAGTGGGAGGAGGGATGCTTCTCCCAGAAAAATAGCAAGCCAGTTACCACAAGAGACATGAGGTGAGGACAGGAACAAAAAGGAGCGGTCTACTGCACCATTATCCAGGCATGCAGCAGGGCCACCGTGAGGCAACATTACAAGGGAGTGGCAGTTACTTCAGGCACTGGGAAATGCCCCTGCACCTCAGCTCCCACCATCCACCCAGTCCTGACATTTCCCAAATGTTTGGTCAAAGGCATCTCACTTATCTGCCTGTCCTGTGTGCCCTCCCCCTCCCCCACCCCCCACAAGCCGAACAGATTATGTTACTCACAAACACCATTTGACGTTGGTACTTTTCTTGCACTCACCGTACAGATAAGGAAAGAAAAGCTCATCAACTCCAAAGCCAAAGTCAGGAAGCGCAGAGAGCTCAGATTGGCACAATACTGCTACCATTTATGTTGCCACCCCAGCTCCACTTGCTCCTTTCAAAGCCCTGGGCCCACCTCCAGGTGGGAGGCCAGTGGGAGGAGCTCCACCAGGGAAGGAAACCCTTGGCACCCCATCAGCTTCCATAGTACGGAGGGAGGCAGACCCTTAGCTTTACCATCTCCCCCTTTCTCCCCATACTTCATGGGAAAAGGAAAAAGAATTCCCTCCACAGAAAACTAGAGTGAGGTCAGAAAGAGGAAGTGGATGCCAGGTGGTGGCCCCAAAAAAGCAGAAATCTCCTTATTGATGAATGTTAGCTTCCGGTGGTCTCTGTAACAAATTACCACAAACTGGGTAGCTTAAAACAACACAAATTGGGGCACCTGGATGGCTCGGTCAGTTAAGCATCCAACCTCGGCTCAGGTCATGATCTCACAGTTCACAAGTTTGAGCCCCGCGTCGGTCTCTGTGCTGACACCTCAGTCTGGAGCCTGCTGCAGATTCTGTGTCTCCCTCTCTCTCTGCCCCTCCACCCACACGCTGTGTGTGTCTGTCTCTCACTCTCTCTCTCTCAAAAATAAACATTTAAACACACACACATACACAAACTTACTCTCTTATAGTTCTGTAGTTCAGAAGTCTGGGGGCGCCTGGGTGGCGCAGTCGGTTAAGCGTCCGACTTCAGCCAGGTCACGATCTCGCGGTCCGTGAGTTCCAGCCCCGCGTCGGGCTCTGGGCTGATGGCTCGGAGCCTGGAGCCTGTTTCCGATTCTGTGTCTCCCTCTCTCTCTGCCCCTCCCCCGTTCATGCTCTGTCTCTCTCTGTCCCAAAAATAAATAAACGTTGAAAAAAAAAAATTAAAAAAAAAAAAAAAAGTCTGATATCATTTCCACTGGTGAAAGTCAAAGTGTAAAGAACTGTTTCCTTCAGGAGAGGCTGAGGGGAGGATCCATTTCATCGCCTTTTTCCAGCTTCTAGTGGCTGCCTGTATTCCTTGGCTTGTGGCCCCTTCCTCCTCCTTCTAAGTGGCTCACTCATCTCTTCTGACTCCTGTGTCCCTCTTAAAAGAACATTGTGATGACATTGGACCCCTCCAGAAAAGACAGGATAATCTTCCCATCTCAGGATCCTTAACTCAACTGATATCTGTAAAATCTCTTTTGCCACATAAAGGAACAGATTCGTACATTCTGGGGATTACGATGAGGTCATCTTTGGGAGACATTATTCTGCCTACTATGGTAGGTATAATCGGAGGGAGCTAATATAAAGTGCTCTGGAAATGGAGAAGGGCTGGCTGCCTCTGCACCAAGAGGGAAAAAATGCCCTAAGAAACCACAGCCTTCACATTAAATATTCAAATGAGCTAAAAACCCATCTAGCTTGGCAATCTCAGCCTCATTCCTTTAAATATGCAAACCATTCAAATCCCCATCTACCCCCCCCCCCCCCCACCAGGCCAGCCAAGCCTCAGAATGCTTGCACACCCTTCTAATGGAAATCACCAACCACTACCCAACTGCCCAGGGCAACAGCTATGTGCCCCTGATGCCCTGGCTGGTTTATCAGTGGCATCTGAACCAAGGCATTCAACTCTTGCCATGGCCAGTGAGCTACAATGTAGCTACTAGCCAAAGTTATAAGACAAGCAACTCCTGGCATGGCAGGTGAGCTACAATGTGGCCAACCAGCCAAAGTTAAAACAGAAGCAAAAATCAGTGAGTCAGAAAGAGACAAGACGAGCCAGGCATTACAACTGCCTGGGGCCTGGGCTCCTGATGGATCCCAGGCCCAGCCACCTATACTTTGAAATAAATCTCCTTTTTCATGAAGTGACTTGAGTGGATTTCTGTTCCTTGCCACCAAGGTGTCCCAACTTCCACAGATCATGGGGCTGTACCCATTCATAATAATTGGATACACTGGCATTCAGGATTTAGAGATCAGTCTCTTGTGAGTTTTGTCAGTGTGAGTCAATATCCCTGAGTCTGACTGTATATGGGCCTGAGGAGATGAGGAATATTAGTTTTAGAATCAGAAAGATCTGGGTTGAGTCCCACCTCTGCCATTTGCTGTATGACAGTGGATAATTCACTTTCCTCCTTCAGCCTGGGTTCTTCACCTACAACACGAGGGCAGTCAGAGGACTTAGCCCAAAGAAATCGCTGTGAGAACTGGAATAGACCAACCAAGGGAGGGGCTTTAGACATGTTCACATGCCTTATTTGCATTTCCAACATCTAAACAGCTCAGAGACACCTGGGTGGCTCAGTCAGTCAAGCGTCTGATTGTTGGTTTCCGCTCACGTCAAGATCTCGCTATTCATGGGTTTAAGCCCTGCATCAGGCTCCATGCTGACAGTGTGGAGCCTGCCTGGGACTCTCTGTCTCCCTCTCTCTCTGCCCCTCCTCAGCTGGCACAAGCTCTCTTTCAAAATAAACTTAAAAACAAAAACAAAAAAAACCCAAACAGCTCTAAAACCTGAGAGTTATCCATAACTCATTTCACTGGAAAAACTGACCTGAACTGACACGAGGCTACTTACAGTCTTCTCTAACCCTTTTATTTTGAATATTTGCTGCAAAATATTTTTTTTTCTGAAGCCTAATATTTTATTTGTTTTTTCTTTTTTTTTTCTTTTTTTTTTTTATTTATATATGAAATTTATTGTCAAATTGGTTTCCGCAAAATATTTAAATGTTTGGTTACAGGACTCTGCTGAGTGTTACACATAATAGTGTATTCTTCCTAAAATGAGAAAAATTTCAAATTTTACAACTTTTCTGGTCCCATAGTTTCAGGGACCATGGACCTGTATATTCATGAAGGTCAAGATGAGAATCTAAAACTGGCCCGCGGTATATGGTACCAAGGTACCTCCCATCTTACGAGGACTCTGGCAGCCAGCCAGTCTCTACTAACTCTACCCCAGCCTTGCTGTGCCGCTTTCCCTGCAACTTTCTGAGGGGCTTTTCAAATTTGTATGCGGCTCACCCAGGCTGAGACCAGGGATACGTTCTGAGAAACCCAACAGGTTCCAGCCAACATAGAGCACCAGACAAAAAGCACACAACTTCGGGGGCTCCTGAGTGGCTCAGTCGGTTAAATGTCTAACTCTTTTTTTTTTTTTTTTAATTTTTTTTTTTTTAATGTTTTCATTTATTTTTGAGACAGAGAGAGACGGAGCATGAGCAGGGGAGGGGCAAAGAGAGAGGGAGACACAGAATCTGAAGCAGGCTCCAGGTTCTGAGCCATCAGCACAGAGCCTGACGCGGGGCTCAAACTCACGGACCGTGAGATCATGACCTGAGCCAAAGTCAGACGCTCAACCCACTAAGCTACCCAGGCGCCCAGTAAACGTCTAACTCTTGATTTCAGCTCAGTTCATGATCCCAGGTTTGAGAGTTCAGGCCCCGCGTCAGGCTCTGTGCTGACAGCATGCCTGGAGCCTGCCTGGGATTCTCTCTTTTCCTCTCTCTCTGCCCCTCCCCTGCTCATGCACTCGCTCACGCTCTCTCAAAAATAAATAAGCATTTCAGAAAAAAAAGCACACAACTTCAAATACACAAAAAAGGCAATGAAAGTAAAGAGCTCAGCATCAAGCAGGAGCACAAAGCCCAGGTTCCACTAGGTTTAGAATTGTGTATTGATGATCGTGGAAAAGGAACCGTCCCCATAATTACGATACAAACTATAAAACACAGACTTCAAGAAAGTGGCAGCAGGGTCCAAGAAGGCAGGTGGCTTTCATTCAGCCAGTGTTCACGACACAGCAGCACATACAGCCAGACGCTTTGTGGTGTCAGCGTCCTCCGCTTCCCCTTCAAGAAGTCGCTTTCGACTCGTGGAAGGCTGGAAATAAAAAGGGAAGAATGTTCAAAGAGAACTGTCGGCTTTAAGATTATCAAAGTGTCCCACTAATGCTTCTGGTAAGTTTGGAGCATTTCATGTGCAACTTCTAGTACCAAGAATTAGGAGTCGTCCCCCTGGACACCTGAGTCCCCACCATGCCTCCCTGGACTCAGACATGCTTATCAAATGGACATTTCTCTCTCCCTTGTGGCTTGTGAGCACTTGATGTAATACTGACATTAAGCAGCATAACCGCCCTCCCTCCTCTCTGTCATCTTCTCCTAAATTATGAAGTTTAAAGGGACTACAATACCTCTTGCTGGGAGCCCCAAATCTTGCTCTTTTTGGGGAAGACCATCTTTTTTGTGTCTTTATTTTTTATTTTTTATTTTGTGTGTCTTTATTTTCCCATTGATAAAATACCCAGGGGACATTAGGAAGGGGAATGTTATTCACCAAGAGAAGGCAGGATAGTAATGAATAGATATTGAAGTATACTAACAACTTTGGGGGAAATAAAATTGTAACCAATAAATAATCAACCACTCACCCAGATTTTAAATTTTCAACAAGTTTAAATTTGAACTCCTACTAGAGTCTTCCAATTCTGCCTTGCAGGAGACCTCTTGAATGACAATCCCTAGCTGTGCTTGTTTAATGCATTAAACACACTCTTCATTATTAAATCTTCTAAGGGTGCTAGGGCCAATCAAGTGGAAACAAAATATCTACGACGTTATTCCAAAAAATATTAAGCAATTGCTACTAAGGAGACCTTTCAAGCTCCTCACCCTTGCTCGTTAGTTCTTTAAAACTGAGGCTACTACATTTAATGACCATCATCCGAAATACCTGGGCTGGGACTTGGGGTACAGTCGTCGACTTATTTTCTTCAAAAAGCAAATTCTGAAATTTTCTCTTCATGTCCTCATCCTGTGAAGAAATGAAAAAACCTAAGTGGGCTGTGTCTGAAAGAACGAAAGTTCCTAGGAAGACAGGTCTAGGATGCCCCTGGAAAGAGGACAGTGGGTGAGGACACCCAGTCAGTCCACCAAAAGGCATGCTCTTGCTAAGGCTCCAGCAGGGAAAGGACCACGCGCTCCTCTCCTCTGCCTTCCCAGAGGAATCTAATCAGCAGTCAATGCTTAGTCAACACTGGCTGAATCAAACCCACAGGCCTCAGCTGTCAGGAGTGCAGAGACAACCACAGACATTAGCAGTCAAGAGACTTTCAGGACTAACATCCCAGATCCTGAGAGATGGCCATCGAGAAGCCAGAGGCTGGGACTAGCTCAGTTCCCTGAGGGCTGACTCCCTGCAGCAAGCCAAATCTTTCCAGGAGGTGCCCACTCCCTGTGCCAACAATAAGGTCATTTACTAGGGCCACCCTAACCAAGCAACCCAGCACCCCAGAAAAATTCTCCCAGCATGTGCTACACAAGTCACCAGAAGGACTTCAAGCCCACAATATCCCAGAGCTAATGAGAAAGGAAGACAGATGAATAGGTCATACATAGCATTACAGGGGTTTTGTGCTGCTAGACGGAGAAGCAGGGAGAGGGGTGCATGCGCACACACAGAAATCCTGCCCACATGTCTGTGAGGGTAATTCCCACCTCCAGGAATGTTCACTTCCGCAAGGCTCAAGGATTTGCATCTGGGAACCCTGAAAGGTAACCAGGCACAGCTCTCCCCACCTTCAGAAAGGTGAACATCCAGGACTAGGATGGGGCCAGCTAGAAGCCTGGCTCAGCCACTAACAAGGAGTGTGCGTGCGCACAATATGGACCCACAGCTGCCTGATTCCGAAGTCCCATGATTCCCACTCCCCGCACTGAGCCAAGAGCAACACAGGGTGGAGGTAGCGGGGAGCAGAGGACATAGGGGTGAAGGCCTCCAACATTCAGCAGTTCGAGGCGTATATAACTGCAGTGCTCGGGGATTAAGACACCTGTTGTGTAACGAGGAGCTGGATCACCCGCTTCGATCACACTGTTTTCTGCATCACTCCATGTAGCGCCCACTGCCCATTTTGAGAGCACCAGGTTCATCCGGATTCTGCTCTACAATCTCCCTTAGAATCTCACCTCCTATGTAATGCCACTCTCAAAATTCCTTCCCTTATTTCCTCCTATACCTGCTCACAGCCTCCACCAGCAATGCCCTCCTTGCCTTCCTGCCCATCCACCTCAACCACCTTCTCATTTACTCAGTGAACAAATACTTTGTGAGCAACCTTAGGAGCCAGGTACCATAAAAGTCACAGGTGCCTCCATGTCAGAGGGACAAAACCAACACTGAAAATGCTGCTCCCCATTGTTATGGACTAAGATATGTCCACCTCCACCCCCTTAGTTCATATGTGAAAGCCCTAACCCCCCAGTGACTATTTGGAGGCAGGGCCTTTAAAGAGGTAATTAAGTTAAAATAAGGCTGTTAGGGTGGGGCCGCAATCCAATACAACGGATGTCCTCATTAGAAGAGAAAGAGACACCAGGGATGTGAGCACAGAGAAAAGACCATGTGAGGACAGAGAGAAGACAGCCATCTGCACGGCAAGGAGAAAGGCTTCAGGAGAAACCGAATCTGCCAACATCTTGAAACTGGGACTTCTAGCCCCTTGAAAGGGGAGGATATGAATTCCTGCCATGTAAGCCACCCAGCCTGTGCTATTTTGTTATAGCAGCCTCAGCAAACTGATACAGCCATGTCATCCCCAGGCCACTGATTTAGATGCTCTTCATATTGTGTGAACCTGTGAGCACCTGAAGCCCCTATCTCATTCTGAGCATCCTCCCATACTCTGCACCTACCCTTGTTACCACGTGTATCCCACTGCTCGCCTGTGACTGTGGTCGGGGTTGGCCCCCACCCAGACCATCAGCTCCGCAAGTCCAGGACTTAACTTACTCTTCTCTGCATCCCCAGTAAGTGTTGACACATGAACTCATTAACTGTCCTCTGAAAGAATGAACGCATGAGGAAATGAAACCACACCCCATGCCCCAAATGGCAACTCTTCAGTACAGCCAAACAGAACTGACCACACGCCTATTTGGGCCTGTATTTAAACAAGTCGTCAGTTAGCAATAACATGGAAAAGGAGCTCATTAAATACGGCAGGTAGCAATGGGTATCTGAAAATTGCCTTCCTTTCAGAGCTTTACAACCTATTCAAAAATATTAAACTGTAATATGCCTCAAAGACAAGTAGGAAGGAATTCTCTATTTCAAGAAGTAAATATGAGGCCAAAAAGTCGACATAAAGGATGTTCCCCAAACTGAACTGTTAATAACAGGAGAGACTGGAACTCACATTCCAAACACTCCATCCAGGGCCAGACCCACAAAACCATTTGGCTTCTTCAAAAATACTGGATTTTCCCAAAATAAAACCTAAACTATCACTAGCAGATGATTTATGTGGGCAGCGTCTGCACTCTGGTCCTCACTCTGTGTCCAGTTCCACCGTTTGCAGCAAAAACACAATGTGGAGTATTCAAGTGAGACCCCCATGGCAGGGCTGAACTTCACCTTTTCCTCAGTTGTTAGTAACAGTTTTCTTTGGAGACAAACAGAACAAGAAAAACAGGCTATGCTCCTTCGTAAATTTCAGGCAGCTACAGACCCTGTTCCCTGACCTAACCGGCAAGCTCTGTTTTTTTCAAGATTAACACAGCTCCTCCACCTCCACATCTGGCCCCAAGAGTTTCCCTATTAGGGCACATAAAAAGAGCCAAGAGGCATGTTTTTCTTTTTCACCAAAATTAAATCCCCACATGCAAAGGCACCCTTTGTTTCCAAATTCCTTTTCTCCAGGGTCCTGCTGTTTCAAATCTGTGTGGTCTATTAAGTGCTAAATCATCTGACAGATTTCTTGGGGGCGGAGGGAGACTGCTGTTTCCAGGGCAATAGCCCAAACAAATGTATCTACTTTTTTTTTTTTTTCTTTTAAGGATTTGTTGTTCTCCACCTGAGCTAGCGCGGGAGCAACATAAGGATTTGTTGTTCTCCACCTGAGCTAGCGCGGGAGCAACACCTTAGGTGTGGAGGGCTGGAACAGAGAAAGAATAGAGGCAGTCTTCCCAGAGTTCCAGAAGCAGAGTTCTGAGAATGAATGGCCCCAAGGAGTTCCTGGACCAGGTGATCCCCACAGTACTTGAGCCTCTAGCTCAAGCTAGCTGGTTAAGTTCCTCATCCCCATAGGAAACAGACCAACTAGAAGTTAACAAGAATTGGTATGTCTGTGCTTGAATGGAACCGTACTTAACAGAAGGTCTGACATCCATCAGAAAACCTGCCCAACCATGCTGGAGCTAATTCTAAAACCAAAGTTTAGTCCAGCAAAGCCACAAAGGACTTCCAAGTCTGGCAGCTACAATGAGGTCAGGATATAATCTAACAGCAGCCACAAACCCCTAGAGGGGCACATAGGTAATACAGACTTCAAAGATCCAGGTAACTTTGCAGTAATGGCATGTTTATTCGCCATGAATAAGAAGCGGGACCCTTAGTGGCACCTGGGTGGCTCAGTCTATTGAGCGTCTGACTCTTGATTTCGGCTCAGGTCATGATCTCATAGTCATGAGATCGAGCCCCACGTCAGGCTCATGTGCCCGTGAGCCTGCTTAAGATGCTCCTTCTGGTCCTGCCCCCCACCCCCCAAAAAAGAAGCGAGACCCTGTATGCCCAATTACTTAGGCTTAAACAAATAGCCAGATTCTCCCCCAGAGAATCTGCCCTCCTCCTCCCGTGACTTAAGGTTGAAGGCAGCTGGAATGCAGCCAACCCCACCTGTTCAGGGTGAGAGATTTGAGGAAAGAGGATGACACAGCTGGGGGTGGAGGTTTACAGCTGGAACAACCTCTCAAAGTACCACAGCCAAAATGCACACTCAGGGAACCCGAGTGGGCCTAGGACAGGCCATAAAGTGAGCCTGTCTACCCCAGGAGCCACAAGTTAAGTTGGGACGGTTATACCCAAAGATACACTTATACTCACGACCCATATACACACATAAACATACCCGACACACTTAAAGCTCAATCTCAAGCAAGTGCATTAAACAGACTCAACAAAGCAAACGTGTTTGCAACTTTTTCCTCATCCCTCAGGCACAGCTGAGAGCTGCCCATAGAGTTCATGCTAGCGAGCACTGCCCCATACCCACCTGAAGCCATGGGTGTCTTAAAGCCTCCTCTGTCGTAAAACGCACCTTTGGATCCACTATTAGCAGCTTCTTGACAAGGTCCAGAGCTAAAGCAATAAGATAATTTATCACATCACAGTGAAAACAGTAGATACATTAAATCCGCAAAATGAAAGTATGCCAGAATCACAGGCCAACATCCAGAAAGACAGAGGGGGGCTAAGGTCATTGCCAGCCAACAGGTGTGATGGACAGGGTCCCCTGTCCTCCTCTCTGTATTTAGAGCTCTCTGAGAAAACCAGGAATGACCTCGATGCCCCCCATCTCTCCCTGCTTGCACATCACAACCTCTTCGCCCCCTGTTCCCTCGCTCGTTGCTGGATTCAACTTCAAACTAATTAAATCTGAACTTGTGCCTCGTTCTAAGACGCTCAGGATGCTCGGCCAACTCTCCCGAGACCCATGGAATGATAGAGTTTCTCAGCCAGCAACAGGCTCCCTGGAACTGGAGGTTTGGCAGAAACAAAGCTTAACAGCAATCACCATGCTGAGACTGCCTTTCTACTGCAACAGTATTATTCCTTTCACATTCTAAGATTTAACAGAATCACCTATGTTACTTCACATTTAGTTTTAGTTTTCTACTTGCCCTTTTGAGAATTACAAAGTTACACTTTTACATCCTAAAACGCAAAGTAATTACTTTTGTTCTTACATGCTCATTCACAGGAGACTTTGTAACTGAAAAGTTACTTATTATTTTGTACCCTTAATAGGTACAGGGCACTTGCTTCTGTTCCACTTGCCCTCACAAAAACCCCTTAAGGTAAAGTTTATTGTACCTGCTTTACATATAAAGGAAAGGGTGACTCAGAGAGGTTACGTATCTTGCCTCAGGTCACATAGCTAGGAAGTAGCCAACCCAAAACAGGAGTCTCACTTAGCCTGGTTGAGGAGCCCATGTTCTTAATAACTTCCTCTGCCCCTCAAAAGGTGCAAAACAAACAATAGAAAATAAGTAACAGGAGAAACATAACAACTTGAAAAGAAATTCCCACCACGGCACACACATTTTACCAAACGACAAATTCTTAACCTTTTCATATCCATACCCTTCTCTGAGACCTCTGCCCAGACTTCGGGAATGAAGTTGAATTTTCCACTGGTGATCTGATCCTTCAAGGACACTTGAGTCTTATGCTCAGAGAAAGGTGGATACCCACTAAGGCTTAACATCGGTAGAGAAAGAAAGGAAAAGAAATCAAGTAGCATTCTCAGTGGCATTTGGACATATAGATTAGATTTTTCTTTAAATCAACGGTCAAGATAAGTCACCCAGATTAAACACAAGCTCTCTACCTGGGCACGTTTCTGTTTTCACCTAACTACTTCCAACCAGACTCTGAAGCAATGAAACTTTTCTTACCAAATAAAAAGAATAACTCCTAAACTCCAGCAATCCACAGCTCGGTTATATCCAGCAGTCCCAAAGGAATTAAGAACCTCAGGAGCCAGGTAGGTAGGGGTACCACATAAGGTTCTCATGAGAGAGGTCTCCCCCAAAATCTTAGACTGCCCAAAATCAGTAATCTAAAATTAAGGACAAAGCGGAATCATTTTTAATGGCAAAATAAAATTAAACGATCAGCATAGTCTGCCAGTCCCAAAAGCTATGCAGGCTAGATCAGTTCCTATCCTATACAGTCCATGCCTGCTGTTAAAATCTGGAATTTTGTTTAAACTAAAATTTCCAAGCGAAGAAAGCTGAAGGTTTTTTCTCCAACTTATCTGTGGTTCTCTGTAACCTTACAAGAGGTTTGTAACCCTTATCATAGACTCTAGGGTCCTAATCAGTTATCCATGGTTTCTTTTAGGCTCTGGTTTCTCAACCAATATCCCAACACTGGAATAACTGAGGAGCTTGGAAAAAATACTTGGCACCCGGATGCCACCTTCAGTGATTGTGAGATGCAGTGTGGGTGTCGTGATTTTTATTTATTTATTTATTTTTAATAATAGGAGATTCTATAGGCAGCCAGGCTTGGGAAGCACCACCTTAGAAAGCAGGAGAAGATAAGGGATGTGATTCTCATCCATCTAGACCCCTCCTTCCATTCTCAGAACAAAAGTGGCTCGTATAAAGAGGAGCTCAGTAAATGCCCATAAGACTCTGAATCAAAGCAATACCACCTGGTCTCTAAAATAATTGCTAATAGTGGAAGGGTCAAGTTCTCTACCTTTTTATGCTCCCACTTTTTACTTCATGAATTTTTAAAGTTTATGAATAGAAATTTGGGGTGGCCACAGAAAGAGTTTTCTTACCTTTATAAGACAGTCCTCTTTTTGGGATGAGAGTAAAACATTCTCTGGCTTTAAGTCCCGATGTATAATGCCGTTTTCATGAAGGTACTACACAGAAAAGGAGGCATGACCCTCAGGTTTATGAAGTAGGTATGTGAGTAAAGACAGACAGACAGACAAGACACACACACACACACACACACACACCCCTTACAGCTGGGATGAAACCATAAGCCAGGTTACTCACAACCACATTACCCCAAATCACAGAAAACTACTGGGTAAAGGGCTTAGTGTTTATAAATTTGTTTTCAAGAAAATCTTTAGGGGCACCTGGCTGGCTCAGGCAGTAGATCTTGCAACTCTTGATCTCAGGGTTGTCAGTTTGAGCCCCACATTAGGGGTGGAGATTACTTAAAAAGAAAATCTTAAAAAAAAAAAGAAAAGAAAATCTTTAAAACGTAGGAAAAATGATATTTGCAACTATGTGGATGGAACCACAGGGTATTATGCTAAGCGAAATTAGAGAAAGACAAATATCATATGACTTCACTCATATGAGGAATTTAAGATACATACAGAATAACGGAAAGGAAGCAAAAATAATATAAAAACAGGGAGGGGGACAAAACATGAGACTCATAAATATGGAGAACAAACAGAGGGTTACTGGAGGGGGTTTGGGGGGGGATGAGCTAAATGGGTAAAGGGCATTAAGGAATCTACTCCTGAAATCATTGTTGCACTATATGCTAATTTGGATGTAAATTTAAAAAGATTTAAAAAGTAGGAAAGATGAAAAATGCAACTTATGACAATAGACCGTTCATTTCACTCTTCAAAATAATATCCCTTCATATAGGCAAAAATCTAAGGTGTCAATTTCATTTATAAAAATGTAAATGAGTGATTAAAGGATTTTGAGAATTTATTAAAGTAAAGCATAAAAATTCCACCAAAATTATGTACTTGGTCATTCACTTCCTGAGAATTAAAAAAAAAAAAATTTTAATGCTAATTTATTTCTAAGAGAGGGAGAGAGACAGAGCGTGAGTGCAGGAGGGGCAGGGAAAGAGGGAGACCCAGAATCCAAAGCAGGCTCCAGGTTCTGAGCTGTCAGCACAGAGCCCAAAACCGGCTCTCACGAGTTGTGAGAACTCACGAACTGTGAAATCATGACCTGAGCGGAAGTGGAAAAAGTTCAACTGACTGAGCCACAGAGGCGCCCAGATCTCACGTTTTGTGAGACAGCCCTGTGTCAGGCTCTGTGCTGACAGAGTGGAGCCTGCTTGGGATTCTCTCTCCTTCTCTCTCTCTCTCTGCCCCTCCCCCACATGTATGCTGGCTCACGCTCCCTCTCTCTCTCAAAATAAATAAATAAACTTAAAAAAAAAAAAAAAAAGAACTGAGGGCTTCTCTTACCTGTACGGCCAGGAGCATCTGGTAAAAATAGAGCTTGCACGTAGCTTCTTTCAGGCGTTTATTCCCCACCACCCTGTCAAACAGCTCTCCTCCTTCCATCCTGAAACAGACAGGCAAAGCAGGGGGTGGTTCTTGGGTGGAAGATAATAACACAAACAAAACAAACTCATTCAGACAGGCAAAGAGCTGCCCTTTTTATTTTCACGAGGACTCCCGTTTGTACAAACAATGAGGTAGTTAAGTCTCCTCTCCACAGTGAAGATGTCCTTGTTGGAAACTAAGGAACGGGGAAAGATGGAAGGAGTGGGCAGTGGGCACTCAGGAGCTTTTAAGAATCTGACTCAGCAGACGGGAGGCGGAGCCCAGGAGTCTGCGTTTTCATCATGCACCCCAGCTGATTCAGAGACTGAGACAGAGCGGCAAACTGGAGCCCGCAATCAGACAACGGGTGTCTGAACCCTAGCCCCACCATTCCTAGCTCTGGAGCTTTGGACAAGTTACACACCCTCTCTGAGCTTGTTTCTGCCTCTTAGAAAAATAGGGACAATCCTCCCCCTACCTTGATGGCTGTGGTAAAAATTAAGAGATAATTCATGGAGGTAAGGCGCCTGGCACAAGTGGCTGTTTGGCAGGGTTATTCAAGTCCTCTGAACTTCAGTTTCCTTTTCTGTAAAGTGGGACTAAAGACCGTAACCCATCAGTAACCTGTAAGTAACATGGATGACTGTTAATGAAGGGTACATGAGTCAATCCATGTAAAGTGCTTGGAGCAGTAACTGGCTCATAGTAAGTAATTAGCATCAGTGACTGTTACTGTATTACTTCTGTTTTAACTAGGTCCAGTCAGACAGCAACAGATATTCCCTCAAGCACCACAGGGGCCATCCAGTCTCTCCCAGTGCTATGATTGAGGCTGTTTACTATAAAAAAAAATTTTTTTTTAAGTTTATAGTTTCTCCTTCCCTGAATGCTTTTTTTTTTTTTTTTTTTTTTTTTAATTTTCATCCAAATTAGTTAGCATATAGTGCAACAATGATTTCGGGAGTAGATTCCTTAGTAGTAGAATCCCTTACCCATTTAGCCCATTCGCCCTCCCCACAACCCCTCCCGTAACCCTCAGTTTGTTCTCCATATTGATGAGTCTCTTATGTTTTGTCCCCCTCCCTGTTTTTATATTATTTTTGTTTCCCTTCTCTTATGTTCCTCTGTTTTTGTCTCTTAAAGTCCTCATATGAGTGAAGTCATGATTTTTGTCTTTCTCTGACTGACTAATTTCACTTAGCATAATACCTCCAGTTTCCATCCACGTAGTTGCAAATGGCAAGATTTCATTCTTTTTGATTCCGAGTAATACTCCATTGTATATGTATACCACATCTTCTTTATCCATTCATCCATCGAGGGACATTTGGGCTCTTTCCATACTTTGGCTATTGTTGATAATGCTACTATAAGCATTGGGGTGCATGTGTCCCTTCGAAACAGCACACCTGTATCCCTTGGATAAATACCTAGTAGTGCAACTGCTGGGTCGTAGGGTAGTTCTGTTTTTAGTTTTTTGAGGAACCTCCATACTGTTTTCCAGAGTGGCTGCACCAGCTTGCATTGCCATGTTTACTATAAAATCTTACTAACCAACCTCCTTAGCCACTGGATACCACTCAGGAGCAAAGCCTTGCCTGTCTGCTCCAACAGCCACTCCCAGAAACACTACATATTTACATAGAAATGAACATCAAGACAGGCCCCTTCCATGAATGAGCCAGGAAATTATTCTGGTCACACCACAGAAGACAAGACTTTGTGGTTACTGAAATAACCCAGCAAGTAAACCAGCACTGAAAAGATAATGAAGTGTCACCATGCCCCTAAGCACTGTGATCCCAAGCAGAAACACCCACCCAGGCAGATATTTCAGAGTAGTAACATCCACCTGTGGTTGAACAACTGTGTGTGCCAGGTACTCTGCTGGGCACTTTCCATCCTTCATAGTATCTGATCCTTATGACTCTATATATGGGGAGTATGACTATTAGCACCCCACCCCCACCAACACTAGGAAAATAAATAAGAGTCAAGGACATGAAGTAAACTAACTCACAAGCAGTCACCTGCACAGCGGAATTCAAACCCAGACCTCAGACCCAGGGCCTGGAACCTCTAAGCCACATGCCTTTGGAAACATTGGGAGGACTTTAGATTTAGTACTAACCCCACATGCACACTTGGTGGGCCCCACCACCACATACATATGATGAGAGTCCCCAGGATGAGAAATGCAAGCCAGCATTGGATTTTTTGGTGGTTTATAAGCACTTGAATGGAAACAAATAGAAAACTTTATTACTTACAATTCCAAAACAATATAATAATCTTCAGCCTCAAAAAAGTCTTTAATCTTGATGATACAAGGCTAAGAGGGGAAAAAAGAGGAAATGTAGTGAGAAACTCCCAAGAGGAAAACCACAGAAGCAGAATGGAGGCATTTGCCCCCCTGCCTCAAGGCACTCTAAAGTTCATATAGCAGAAAAGGC
This sequence comes from Herpailurus yagouaroundi, assembly GCF_014898765.1. NCBI lineage: Eukaryota > Metazoa > Chordata > Mammalia > Carnivora > Felidae > Herpailurus > Herpailurus yagouaroundi. The sequence goes on along the minus strand of NW_024412645.1, from coordinate 3,110,027 downwards.
AAAACAGCCTGTCAGCACAGAGCCAGATGCAGGGTTCAAACTCACAAACCCATGAGATTATGACCTGAGCCGAAATCAAGAGTCAGACGCTTAATCAAATGAGCCACCCAGGCACCCCTAATATTATGATTTTATACTTAGAAAGCACACCTATTGGTTTTACAATGTGAAGATAGACAGTAGAGTTGAGTGGTCTGGGTAAGTAAAAAATGTAGTAAGTATCTCTCAGGGACATACCCCACCCCAAGCAGAGAGGAGGCTTGTAGTTATTATCAAAATTAAAGGGAAGGGACGCCTGAGTGGCTCAGTGGGTTAAGGGTCCGACTTCAGCTCAGGTCATGATCTCGTGGCTTGTGAGTTCAAGCCCTGCGTCAGGCTCTGTGCTCACAGCTCAGAGCCTGGAGCCTGCTTTGGATTCTGTGTCTCCCCCTCTCTCCGCCCCTCTCCTGCTCACGTTCTATCAAAAATGAACAAACGTTAAAAAAAATAAAAAATAAAGGGAAGAGAGTTACACGATTTTTAGATTTTAGAGTAAGAAGAGTAGCAAAACTCACCAGAGTGACTGTCCTACAAAGCAAATTTCATCACATCCAATGCTCTCATTAAAATCCTCCTTAGTGGTACAGGGCACCTGACTGGCTAAGTCTGTTAAGCATCCAACTGTTGATTTCAGCTCATGGTTCATGGGATTGAGCCCTGCATCTGGCTCTGTGCTGATAGCGTGCAGTCTGCTTAAGATTCTCTCTCTCCCTCTCTCTCTGCCCCTCCCCTGCTTGCTCACTCTCTCTTAAAAGAAATAAATAAACTTTAAAATCCTTCAAGTCGTAGCTTCCCATAATGAACTGTTGAACAGCAGTGAAGGGATGCCCCACTGCCTCCCCAGCACAATGGATCCTGGAAACATAATGCCGAGTGGAAGAGGCAAGTCACAAAAGACTTCAGAGTGTATGGAGTAGCTTCAATTGCATGGTCAGGTTTTCATTCTTTTTTATTATTATTATTTTTGAAAGAAAGAGGAAGTGCAAGTGGGGGGGGGGGCGCAGAAAGAGAAGGAGAGAATCCCAAGCAGGCTCTGCACTGCCAGCTAAGAGCCCAGTATGGGGCTCGAAGCCACGACAATGAGATCATGACCTGAGCCAAAATGAAGAGTTGGACATTTAACCAACTGAGCCACCCAGGCACCCCCTCAAGTTTTCATTCTTAAGTTGAATGGTTAGTTCTTAGGTGTTCATTTCATTGCTTTGCTTCATAATTTATTGTTTTACATGTGCCAAATGTTACATAATTTAAACATATTTAAAGGAAGGAAAGGAGACCAATCAGGAGGGAGAGATGGAAGGAAATAGAAGAAAGACAGAAAGTAAGACAAGAGGAAAGCAAACCTTCGGAAACCTAACTTTTCAGCAGGAATTAGCAAACCCTGGAGACCCAGCCTTGTCCTGCCCCTACCCCCCCAACCATGGCCAAATCTCCTGCTCCTGGTCCCATGCATCCTCCTGTCCAGACCACAAAACACCCTGCCTGCCCCAGACTTGCTGTGTTCTTTCCCAACGTCACACCTCTGCTTGCTGCCCTCCTGCCTGGTGATCCAGCCCTCTGGGCACACCTGGTCTCCAGCATCAGGCCCCAGCTCGAATGTCACCCTCGGGATGCATCCGCAGTCCCCTGTGTTGGTTCTCATCCATGTGGCCTCATGCTGCATCTTCAACATTTGTCTCCCCATCAGACTGCGACCTCCAGGAGGGCAGAAAAGGGAAACTAACACCCACCACGGGTCTCCGTTCATCAGGCGCTTGACAGGCTGAGTCAAGTCTTATTTCTCTTTCTAGAACCAACACTCAGCAGAGCAGCTGGCACACAGGAGACATTCATGTGCTGCACAGATTAACGAGAACAATGGCAGTAACAGAAACACCACTGAAGGCAGACTCTACCAACACATGTTGGTCATGGCACACACACCATGAGAGTGAGGCTGAGAGCAAACCAGCTCTGCCACTCCTTACCTATGATCCCAGCACATTTGGCTCTGCGTGACCAGCTGTATTGCCACAAAAATGAAGACACTGGATACGCACTGTAATGTTATACTAAGAGGAATGGAAAGGGGAACTAAGATTCTCATATGCTGTCACAGGAAGGCAACAGGCTATCTAAAATCGATAGGGATACCTGGGTGGCTCAGTCGGTTAAGAGTCCGACATCAGCTCAGGTCGTGATCTCACAGTTCGTGAGTTTGAGCCCTGCGTCAGGCTCCACACTGACAGTGCAAAGCCAGCTTGGGATTCTCTCTCCCTCCGTCTCCGCCCCTCCCCTACCTGTACACGCATGCGCTCTCGCTCTCTCTCTCAAAATAAGTTAATAAACTTAAAAAGAAGAATTTGATCATAAAAAAATAAGATTGATAAACCAAGAGATAGCAGTTTATGTATATTATGTAGAAATACGGAGATAAATTCATTCAAACAAAAAACAGATCCAAGAGTTTTAAAATGTTTGTGGGGGGGGCGTGGGGGCTACAGACCTACAGTCTGTGTATGAACCTTTGAGCAATATTTGACTCTCTAGATCATATGCATGTGATATCCTGATATAATAAAGCAGAAGCAGAAGAAAAGGCACACATGGAAAAGGAACAGAAATTGAGAGGAACAGATGAGAGCTGCTTGGTTCTGCCTGGCATCATCAGGCCAGCGCCCACCTGGGAATGGACTGGTCTGGGAGCTGGCAGAGCACGAGGAGGTGCCCAACAGTCAGAGCCTGCAGGACTGCATCCTCTAAGGTACCACCATCTCTAGGGTCATTCGTTGGCTGGAGTGTCGCGGCTGAAGGTGTCTCTCATGAACCAGAGGCTACTACCCTAAACCTTCCAGTTAGATCACACAGGGAAAAGTTTAGGGAATGGCAGTGATTTCTCCAGACCGCAAAACATTCCCCCAAGCGTGTTCTCCATGCGGAAAGCTTGACAAGCACATCTCATCGAATTCCTACACTGACCTTTAAGGTATGTATCCATATTGTCTCCACTGCAGAGATAAGGAAACAGGGGCGCTGAAAAATGAAATGACCTTCTCAGAGCCAGGAGGTAAGAGAGATGGGAGTGGGAACCCTGGTCTGTCTCCCCACTAGGCTGAAACCAGAGGAGGGGAGGGATGGCCAAGTCCATTTGTGCTCACCACCCCCGGGCCTAGAAGGCAGGCTGGCACAGTAAGTGTTTAACAACAGACTGAATCAATGCCTGGCTCCAAACGCCAGGCTCTACTCATTATCCCCCAAATGCACTCATGAGCCTGTGTTTCATTTCCAAGAGCTTTCCACATGCCCTTGTAAATTGCCAAGAAATTCTCTCCAGAGATCTTTTTTGAGGGTTCTCAATTCTTCTCGACTGCAGTGGACATTGGATTTGTATAAATGTTATGTTTGGGGATCCTCTGACATCAGAAAAAACTCTCTGAGGATTCTGTTTATCTTAGGGGTATGTTTGAAGCAACCCCACCCCAGAAAATTAGAGGGCTCCTCTCTTTAACAAGAGATTCCAGATCCCTTGGGGTGGGGGGGAGGCTAATTCAGGGGGCACCTGGGTGTCTCAGTCAATGAGTGTCCAACTTCAGCTTAGGTCATGATCTCATGGTTCATGGGTTCAGTCCCACATTGGGCTCTCTGCTGTCAGCACAGAGCCTGCTTTTCTCACTTCTTAAAAGACAGACTCAATGGTGCACGCCTGGGTGGCTCAGTTGGTTAAATGTCTGACTTTGGCTCAGGTCATGATCTCATGGTTCGTGGTTTCAAGCCCCACATCCGGCTCTGTGCTGACAGCTCAGAGCCTGGAGCCTGCTTTGGATTCTGTGTCTCCCTCTCTCTGCCCCTACTATGCTCATGCTCTGTCTCTCTCTCTGTCTCTCAAAAATAAATAAACATTCAAAAAAAAAAAAAGACAGACTCACTTTCCAGTGAGACAAGGCACAAAAACGATAGCAACTATTCACACCCACCAAGGTAAATGGAAATCAGTACCACCAAAAGTATTTAGAGGTATTGAGAACAGGTATAATTAAGCCAAATTTACCAAATTGGCACTGTCTTCCCATAAACAATATGAGATAAAATATTAGGGAAATTTACCACGCATTTTGGTCAAAAACTCACTCAGTGGAAATATCACAGTTATTTAATCATGAAATCTTTATACAGTATTGTCCTCTCAAAATTTCAGAGCAAAGCTTTTCCCATCTACATTATAGCTAAACACATACACCCATACATGTGTACCCACACATGTATACACGTACACACACACACACACACACACACACACACACACACATTTAAGGAATGCAAGTTAATACTAGCTTGATTACACTGAAATACTTTATACAACTCCCATATTTTGAGAGGAAAGAATGTAAGTAAGTCTGGGTCAGATTTTACAGCAATACTTACATGATTTAGTTTTTTCAAAATTTCTATTTCTGTTTCAACATTGAGAGCCGGATCCTTTGATAAAAAAATAACATTCAAGTTTATTAATAATAATAATAGTCAACACTTGGAAAATGCTTAAAGCTTAGTTGAGTAAAAGCTGTCTGAGTTCCACACTTAGCGCCTACTCATCAAGGATTAGAGGTCGATCAATTAAATAACTCCCCTAAAAATCACTCTGCAAAGTGCTTGGCAAATAGTAAGCATTCAGTAAACGACCAGCCCTATGCCAACCTCTTTATTTAAGAGTCATCTTGGGGGGCGCCTGGGTGGCTCAGTCAGATAAGCATCAGACTCTTGATTTTGGCTCAGGTCATGATCTCATGGTTTGTGAGTTTGAGCCTCACATCGGGCTCTCTACACTGACCCTGCAGAGCCTGCTTGGGATTTTCTCTCTCTCCCTCTCTCTCTTTCTCTCTCCCCTTCTCTCTCCCCTCCCCTTCTCATGCTCTCTCAAAAAAAAAACAAACAAAAAAGTGAACTTAAAAAAATATTTAAAAAAAGAAAAAGAGGGGCGCCTGGGTGGCGCAGTCGGTTAAGCGTCCGACTTCAGCCAGGTTACGATCTCGCGGTCCGGGAGTTCGAGCCCCGCGTCAGGCTCTGGGCTGATGGCTCAGAGCCTGGAGCCTGTTTCCGATTCTGTGTCTCCCTCTCTCTCTGCCTCTCCCCCGTTCATGCTCTGTCTCTCTCTGTCCCAAAAATAAATAAACGTTGAAAATTAAAAAATAAATAAATAAATAAATAAAAGAAAAAAGAAAAAAAGAAAAAGAATCATTTTACTTAATAAGTCTCAAAATCCCAAAGTGAACTGGGTTCTAGAATTATCCCCAGTTCACAGAGGCTCAGAGAAAGGAAGCCACTTGCTCCAGTTCTCACAGCCAGAAACAAGTGTGTTTCCACTGTTCTCATGCTTACCTGGTAAGTTCTGTCTCTGTCTCTCTTTTTTTTAAGTTTTTATTGAAATTCCAGTTAGCTAACATACAATGTAATATTAGTTGTAAGCTCTCTCTGGCTGTACAATTGTTTATACTCATAAAAGTGATACAACAAATAAACACCACAGACAAGAGGTATTTAATTAAATTACATAAGGAAAATGTCAAGCCACATTTCTAATAATAGAGCAGACACAGTTTCCAATTTACTGCAGGCTAACATATTTAGTGAGACACCAATGAGAGGAAGCATCAGGGGACTGAAGTTGCTCTCTGTTCCAATTCCAAAAGGATGAATCGAGTTACTCAGCCTCAAGGGCTGCACCCTCCAAAGCAAAGAGGATATAGAATTACATATTTATGTAAAATGGACTTTGGCTAAGAAACCCAGATGTTTAATTTTAAAAGCCTGCCTCTTCCTGTAAGCTGTTAAACTCATTACCATGGCAGGACATACTCTGATGATAGAGAGGTCTAAAAGAGTCCAATCTGATTTGAAAGATGAAATTAAGAGGTAAAATTTTGCTCCAAGTCTTCAAGAATGGTAGGTATTTTCTTCCCCACCACACACCCCCAACAGGAAACAAATCCAGAATCACAGGGGAAAAAGATCTGTAACAAAGTGAACACAGAAAGGAAATTCCTCTTGCCATGTGAAAATGGCATTGTCTTAGGGGCAGAGGTGGGGCGGGGGGTGGGGGGGGATTGATCTTTAAAGAACATTGAAGTATAATGGCCAGAAACAGCTGGCCACAAAGGAAAATGTGATTAGAGACCTCATTTTACATTATTCTGTTGGGTCGTGTGTTGAAAGACCAATACATTTGACCATTTCACCAACACAGTAAATGTATATTACAGAATGCAATAAAATGAATGGCTACTATATAGAGACTGTTAAATAATTAGGATTTTTAAAAATCTATAGATGCTAAGGTATTCACTCCTTCATTATTGGGAAGAGCAAAGGATTAGAAATTACCTAAATGATCAAACAGAGAAATGGGTGAATAATTACAATAAAGTTCATGAAACAGAGGCTCAATCATCAAAAAAGCATCAATTAGGGGAAAGTTTATGCATTAATGCTTATGTGGAAAAGTAGAACACAAAACTGTATATACAGTATGACTTCAACCATCTAAAGATGCAAATTTGTATGAACAAGGACAAAAGGAAAAAGAAAACTGCAAACAGCTGTGGAGTTACAATGGTGGGATATATAGCCAGGTTGTTTTTTCCCCTCAATTTCCTTTTTTTTTTTAATGTTTATTTATTTATTTTTGAGAGAGAGAGAGAGAGAGAGAGAGAGCGAGCGAGCTTGAGGGAGAAAGAAAGAGAGAAAGAGAATGAGCAGGGGAGGGGCAGAGAGAGGGAAGAGAAAATCCCAAACAGGTTCTGTGCTCAGTGCAGAGCCCCACGTGGGGCTCGAACTCACGAACTGTAAGATCATGAGCTGAATTCAAGAGGAACACTCAAACAACTGAGCCACCCAGGCACCCCTCAATTTCCTTTCATGTACTGTAAAACTTGTAACAACTTGGGGGAGGAGGGGAGCACTTCTTGCTGGTACGTTATGTACAACAAAATATTTCTGGAACCAAACTACGGATAAGTAACTTTCTAGGTTAGTCGAATATACTCAAAATATTTCAATGCTGTTTAATGCAAATTCACGTATGTGAACAATGAATTCTTCCTAACACTGAAAATCACCACTCTAGGGGCACCTAGGTGGCTCAGTCGGTTAAGCATTTGACTTTGGCTCATGTCATGAGCTCACGGTTTTGTGCATTTGAGCCTGGCATTGGGCTCTGCACAGACAGTGCGAAGCCTGTTTGGGATTCTCTCTCTTTCCCTCTCTCTCTGCCCCTCCCCTGCTCACTCTCCCTCTTTCTCAAAATAAATAAATAAAAACTTAAAAAAAAGAAAAAACTCACCACTCTAAAAATTATTTGGGGAAGTTAAGAAGTGTTAAAAACAGCTGTGCAGGGAGCCTGGGTGGCTCAGTCGGTTAAGCGTCCAACTTCGGCTCAGATCATGATCTCATAGTTGGTGGGTTCAAGCCCCGCGTCGGGCTCTGTGCTGACAGCTCAGAGCCTGGAGCCTGCTTCAGATTCTGTGTCTCCCTCTTGCTCTGCCCCTATCCCAACTCATGCTCTGTTTCTCTCTATCTCAAAAATAAACATTAAAAAAAAAATAAATAGCTGAGCATGCACAAACACAGGTACTTACTGCCTCTCTCTCAGAGCCAACAGCAAACTTCCTTTTGCTGATGATTTTTATGGCTACTTTCTTACATGTTTTCCTCTCAAAAGCTAGCTTCACCTCACCACAGGCACCGCTACGGAGAGAAACATAAAATGATCAATTGTCAAAATGGTTCATCATTCCTGATCTGGGCTTATCTTTAGCCCTTATCAGTTTAGAAGTTAAGCGCTGTCCACATACAACCCTTCCATTGTCCCTGTTTTCAAACCACACAATGAAACTTAACCAATGTAAAATGTCAAGGGCATAAGTGAATGTGGACCATCCAATAGTACTGTGTCAGCTCCAAATTCCACTTTTTGAGCTGAGTGATACAGACTTAAGTATTATTGGCACCCCAGAATGTGAAATCCTCAGAAAGACACTAAGAACAAATAAGACAGAAATTACTTATCCTAGAGGCAGAGAAACATCACTGAGAACAAAGTCCTAAACAAAAATGAGTGCCTGACACAAGTTACAGCAGATAACTGTAACTGTAAATGAATTATTTTCATTGATATGCTCTTTCTTATTCAAAGTGCCATAGTTGATGCCATAAACTGCACCCTAAATAAAATCACAATAACTAACAACCAAAAGTATTATGCGATTAACTTAATTGCAGCAAACTCTTAAAGATTTGCAATTAATTGGGATACTATAATGGAAGAGGAATAATACCCAGGATACAGGTAACCCAATGGACTCTGTTCTCCAAAGCCTGGGTCAGCCCAAGGTAGTGGCTACTCAAGTATCAATCATTCATTACATGCCCCAAGCAGACTATAACTATTGTGAGTTTGGGGTGGGAAGGTAGATTTGTCAAGACACCCTTTTTATTGTGTATTGTATGTATACATAAAAATTACCACTGTTATCATTTTAAAATCTACAATTCAGTGGCATTAAGTACATCCACAATGTTGTGTAACCATCACCCCCATCTAGCTCCAGAATTTTTCATGAGATCAAATGCAAACTCCACCCCCATTCTATCCTTCTCCCAGCTGCTGGGAACCACTAATCTGCTTTCTCAATAGATTTGCCTATTCTGAATATCTCGTATCAATGAAATTACACAATATGTGGCCCTTTGTGTCTGGCTTCTCTCACTCATGTTTTCAAGGTTAGCCCGTGCTGTAGCATGGGTCAATATTTCATTCCTTTTTGTGGCTAAATAATATTCCATTGTATGGATATATCACATTTTGTTTACCTGTTTATTTGTGGATGGAGATTTGGGTTGTTTCCACTTTTTGGATACATGCTGTGAACATTCATGCATAAATTTTTACTTAAACACCTATTGTCAACTGGGAGACGGGAATTATATACCTACAAGGGGAATCACGGGTCATAGGGTAATTCTATGCTTAACTTGTTGAGAAACCAAGGAACTATTTTCCACAGTGGCTACATCATTTTACATTCCCACCAGTAGTATACAGGGAATCTCATTTCTCTACATCCTCACAAACACTTGCTACTTTCTGTTTCTTTATGATGGTAATCCTAGTGGCTGTGAAGCAGTAACCCTTGTGGTTTTGATTTGCATTTCCCTCATGATAAATGATGCGGAGCATCTTCTTATGTGGTTTTTGGTCATTTGTAGATCTTTGGAGAAGGCTATTTAAATCCTTTGCCCATTTGTAAAGTGGGTTGTTTTTGTTGTTGACTTATAAGAGTTCTTTTTGCTGAATACTAGATCCTTATCAGATAAATGATCTGCAAATATTTTCTCTCATTCCACGGGTTGTGTTTCACTCCCTTGATAGTGTCTTGATGCACTGAAGTTTTTAAATTTGATGAAGTCTAAATTATCTATTTTTCTTTCTTTTGTTGCTTGTGCTTCTGATGCCATAATTAAGAAACTACTGCCAGGGCACCTGGGTGGCTCAGTCAGTTAAGCGTCCGACTTCGACTCAGGTCATGACCTCACGATTGGTGAGTTCGGACCCCGCATCGGGCTCTGTGCTGACAGGCCAGAACCTGGAGACTGCTTTGGTGTCTGTATCTCCCTTTCTCTCTCTCTCTTTCTCAAAAATGAATAAACATTAAAAAAAAAAAAAAAAAAAAGAAAGAAAGAAAAGAAAAAAAAGAAAAGCAACAAACTTCAGCCAGGTCACGATCTCGCGGTCCGGGAGTTCGAGCCCCGCGTCAGGCTCTGGGCTGATGGCTCAGAGCCTGGAGCCTGTTTCCGATTCTGTGTCTCCCTCTCTCTCTGCCCCTCCCCCGTTCAGGCTCTGTCTCTCTCTGTCCCTAAAAAAAATAAATGAAAAAAAAAAAAAATTAAAAAAAAAAAAGAAAGAAAGAAAAGAAAAGAAACCAATGCCAAACCTAAGGTCCTGAAGAGTTACCTCTGTTTTCTTTTTACAGTTTTATAGCTGTATCTCTTACATTTAGTTTTTTTCCTTTTGAGTTAATTTTTCTATATGGTGTGAGAAAATGGTCCGTTTAATTATTATTGTTTAAAATCTGCTCAAAACACTTTCCAATTCCCCTTCTGATCAGTCACCTTTTGCCTGAGAAATCTTCCCTGAGTCAATATAGCTCTAATGGAGAGTCTGTAAGAGTACTATGGGATGACATGTAACCAAAATCGAGCCAATCAACGTTTCCCCTGGAATCAAATGTTGATGTTGGGGAAAAGTTCTCTCTGCAGTGGTTTCTACCAGGAAGAAGATATGAATGTGGGGCTTCTGGAAGCCATTCTTCCTGCCACACAGAGAAAACAAATCTATAGGAAGACAACCAGTAGTAGCTAAATCAATACATGGAACCAGTGCCCTGGCAACACTGGAGGAGCCCTTAAATCCAGCCACACATACAGCCACATAGAGCATCAGAATTCAAAGAGTGACATAAAGCCCTAAAGGCCACCTGGTCCAGTCATACCTGAAAACAGCTGTGCCCATGTATCTCCTGCTTACAAGAGCCAATAAATTTCTTTTTTTACCTGACTCAGGTGAGTTAAGTTTCTGTCCCCTGATAGAAGATTTGTGTTGAATCCTCCCTTAGAAAAAATAAGAGTCCCATGCATTTCTTAGGGGTGCGCACAAATTTGGCTATAAACTTCCAAGCACCAATGCAATTGTGAAAATACAGTGAGTTACTGAATTTAATATCCATAAACTAAAATATCTCCCACAGATGGCTGCAAAGAGTACACTGTGTTTGATTCTATGTGGCAGGAATATGGGTGATTATTTCCTTCTATTAACTTCTACTTTCATGTTTCCAAAAATGTCAATAGAGAGAAAGGCCTTTGGGAGAGGGGGAAGGGTGGGAGAGTGAAGAACATGGTACAATGTGGTAAAAGTGTCCCTAAGGATGTGGCTCTCAAAGTAGGATTAGGCAACCACTAAGGAACCCCAAGATGCTTTCAGGGTGTCCACAAAGTCAAACTATTTGCAGAGTAACACTAAGACATCATATGCCTTTTTCATCCTCATTCTCTCATGAGGATACGGCGTTTTCCAGAGGCTATGTGGCATGTGACAACAGACTGAACAAGGACGCAAATATCAGGATCTAGCCATTTTCTAGTAAGCCAGATAGCAAAGAGATAGGCAAAAATGTGAAACAGCGCCTCTCTTCTCACTAATCTTTAGTTAAACAATTATTCTGCATTAAAAACATTATTTGGGGGCACCTGGGTGGCTTAGTCACTGAAGCATCCAACTTTGGCTCAGGTCATGATATCGCAGTTCATGAATCCGAGTCCCACGTCTGGCTCTGTGCTGACAGCTCAGAGCCTGCAGCCGGCCTGCTTCTGATTCTGTGTCTCCGGCTCTCTGCCCCTCCCCCACTCGTGCTCTGTCTCTGTCTCTCTCCCTCTCTCTCAAAAAAATAAACATTTAAAAATTTTAAAACACAGTTATCTTAACCTAAATTGGGTTCTTTAATGCATTAACAAATATTATAAATGTCTCCATTTGAATTTCTAATATAGCAAATATCAACAGATATCAGCCACAAAAGCTCTTGGATGCCCTCAGTAATTTTTAAGAATGTAAGGGGTCCTGAAACCAAAAATTTTGAGAACTTTGCCATATTCAGTGGTCAGTTTCATTTCAGTTCCCGAGATGTCACAAATTCTGAAGAAGGCAGAAATACAGTAAATATTTCTTTTTAGAAGGTAATGAAAATGTTTCACAACTCTGTGAATGTTAAAAATCACTAAATTGTAGGAGTGCCTGGGATGCTCAGTTAGTTAAGCGTCCAACTTCGGCTCAGGTCACGATCTCACTGTTCGTGGGTTCAAGCCCCACGTCGAGCTCTGTGCTGACAGCTCAGAGCCTGGAACCTGCTTCGGATTCTGTGTCTCCCTCTCTCTCTGCCCCTCACCCACTCATGTTCTGTCTCTCTCTCTCAAAAATAAACATTAAAAAGAAAATTTTTAATAAAAAATAATAAGCATTAAAAAAATTAAAAATCACTAAATTGTACACTTTCCATGTGTGAATTGTATGGTATGTGAGTAACAACTTTTTTTAAAATGTTATTATTTATTCATTTTTAAGTAACCTCTACACCCAACATGGGGCTCGAACTCACAACCCTGAGATCAAGAGTCGCATGCTCTTCCAACTGAGATTAAGAATCGCTCTTCTGAGTAAAAGCCAGGCGCCCCTGTGAATACCAACTTTTTTAAAGCCACTTTATTGAGCTATCAAAGATAAAATGTATAAGGAAAACTCTTCATTTCAACTGATGATAGTCAAGTAAATGAATAACATGCCTATCACAAATAGGTGTCGTACAAATATAAATGTTATAAACCAGGAACAAGAACCTAATCAATGACAAATGTTTAGAAAAAAAATGAACTGCAATTTCTGTAACAACAAAAAAACAATTTACCTTCCGAGAGTTTTTGACATGATGTATTCGTCTCTTAATTCCTTAGGATAAACTGACTGATCATCTACAGTCAGGTCAAAAAATACAAAAACTAAGGGGGAAAGGGCAGAAATAGGTCTCATTAATTCATTCGATAAAGATAAAATGGTCCTAAAATTTAGTAAACATATGGAATATAAGACAACTGTTTTCAATTACATTTAACACCTAACCCTAAAGGAATTGGTTAGCCAGTTTAACCCCTGTTATGAAACCCAGAGAAACCCATGGACAATGACAGTCAAATCTCATTCTTCAATAGAAATACACAACATCATCTCACGTTAGTGCAGGAAATCCATACATATATGGCTAATCTTATTCCTCAGTCTCAGAGTATTAGTCAACTGCAACTAATATAAAACACCCATGCAGATTAGCATAAACCCAGAACCAAAAAGCAATCAGTTTGAGCATAGAAAAAAATGTTCTAGACATATAAACATCCCAAAAAAATTAGACCATAGGTCATCACACTAGTATTATTTCTCTTTGCCATTCATAGACCTTTACATGTCTGGCATTTTATAGTGCAAACCATCTTGAACCTGCTTGTAAAGTTAAATAAATAGCATTTCCCCCCAAATCCCCTTTTTCTCCATTATTTGGGTTGTATTCCAGAAAAAGAAAAAAAATAACCCCACTCATTTAAAAATTTAACCATCCACGTGAACCAAGGCTGCAATCAATTATCGACATTTCAATTCTACAAAATCAATAGTAAATTTGCAACTGCCTGCAATATCTTGAAACAGTAAAATGTGTTAAGACCCTTGAGTTTCTCAGATTTCAGGCAACAGGTTTTGACCTCCCTGGAGTAACCAAGAGTTCTAGTCGCTGGCACAAATCTGAGCCACCTGAGTGTGCTTCATTCCAGGCTGGTCTACACAAGACAGACACTTGCATAGTGAAGGAAACCTTCCAGCAAACCAACAGTTTCTCTGTGTTCATGGATATTTATGAACCTAGATGTTCCAGTGGCATCTGAGAATCTGGGAATTTGAGGGGCTCTGGAGGGCTACATCTCACAGATGTCAAGGTCTACTTCAAGAGCTACAAATTCAGTTGTCCATACAAGCCAAGGTCATGTACACAGGGAAGGCTGGGTTGAGGGTGGGACAACGTGGAGCAATGAGGACTTGAATGGGGAAAACATGCCGTCCATCTAAACCAGGAAGGCTCTACTGAGCACTGGCAAATCCTCCAGTTATGGAATTATAGGCTCAGTATGGCCAGGCAGTGCACCTTTTTCAAAGCAATCTAGATTTTGACGTTAAAGTACAAATAACAAATGCCTAATAAAATGTCAATAAACTGAATGCCATCTGCAGAGTGCCAGTCTGATCTATTCCAATTAAGGCCACCTTTAGCCCATATAACACATCTGTTCAGAACAGAACAGTTGCCCCGTAGATGGACCAACTACGAAAAGGTGGCACACAGCTGGTCAAGTAAGACAGGCCAAATTTCAGCATTCAGATGTCGCCTGCACCAGGTGTTCTCAAACAGCAAAACCCTATGCAGCTGCCCTGACTATAATTATCAGATTGAAAACAAAATAGTCAGAAATAGGGAAAACTGTCATAAAATGCATTTTAGGATGCCCAGCGTGGCCATCGTTCCCAGATGCCAGGCTGAAGACTGACTGCCTAAGAATCACCTAAGCAAGATTTTTTAATTTTTTTTTAACATTTATTTATTTTTGAGACAGAGAGAGACAGAGCATGAACGGGGGAGGGTCAAAGAGAGAGGGAGACACAGAATCCGAAACAGGCTCCAGGCTCCGAGCAGTCAGCACAGAGCCCGACGCGGGGCTCGAACTCACGGACAGTGAGATCGTGACCTGAGCCGAAGTCGGACGCTTAACCGACTGAGCCACCCAGGCGCCCCTAAGCAAGATTTTTTAAAATCCCTGGACCTACTAGACCAGGATCTGTGGGACAGCGTTTGTGAGCATCTAGTTTTTTTTTTAAGTTTATTTATTTTGAGAGAGGGAGAGAGCACACACACACGAGTGGGGGAGAGGCAGAGAGAGAGGGAGAGAGAATCCCAAGCAGGCTCTCCACACTGTCAGCACAGATCCCAGAGTGGGGCTTGAACGCACAAACCAGGAGATCATGACCCGAGTCAAAGTAGGACATTTAACCACTGAGCCACCCAGGCACCCCGTGGAGATCTATTATTTTTAAGTTATTACCCACACACACTCCCTTCTCATTCATTCAACCCTCAGATAGTTTTGTGAAATTCTGCGGGTTTGTTTGTTTTTAATCAAAGAAACAAAAGTATTCCTTTTGTCCAAGGATTTAAAATCACTGTGAGATTACATGTAACTCTTTAGGTTGCTTTAATTCCTTCTGTGCTGAATGACAGCTGTTCATTTTAGATGTGATGTTAGTAGTTTTAGGAACGGCTGCTTATAAAATGCTGCGTGATGATGACAATAAACATCAAAACTTTCAGACAATAACCAAGTAGTATCTAAGAAAATAGACAGTTTGGGTTGTTTTTTTTTTTAATGTTTATTTATTTTGAGAGAGAGAGAGAGAGCGCGCGCACATGTGTGCACAAAGGGGAGGGGTAGAAAGGGAGAGAGAGAATCCCATGGGGCTCAATCTCATGAACTGTGAGACAATGATCTGAGACAAAATGAAAAGTTGACACTCAACTGACTGAGCCACCCAGGTGCCCCAAGAAGGAAGAAGGTTTAAACTGAGATTCTTACAGAAAAAACCTAATGCCTGGCATATAAACAAACTTCAATAAATATATGTGCAATTAATGAATGGAAGGAACGAAAGGGAAGAATGAGAAAGGAAGGGAAGAAGGAAAGAGGGAGGGAGGGAGAAGAATTAATGGTCTAAAACAACAACTCACTGACATCTAAGACTGATGTGGTACAAACTGGATCAATCAATGAACAATGAAACATCTTAAGCAATATCATCCCATTGACAGTATATAGCCTTAAATAAAACCTATCACAGCTGTTAAACTTTAGAAATTCAATCTTGATAGAAATCTTTCCTAATTTAAGGATGCACCCAGGACTGAGTTGAATCCTGAATACTAACCGTATTACTTTACGTAACTAAACCATACTCGGCAAAGGGCATAATGTCGATCTTCCCTTTACAGGAGAGGAAAAAAAGATTCAGTAACCAGAAGATAGTAATGTTACCTTTATTACTCCACACTGAAAGTGCAATTTCAGAATTGTTACTCAAAGGAAGGCGTCTTCCTTTCCCTACAAGCTCTCTATTTACAAAGGTTCCATTCCCACTGTGATCTTCTATGTATGCGATGTAAGAGTTTTTGGGACCCATTTCCTAAAACAGAGAACATTTTATTTCAAAGTTTTAACAGTGGGGAGTGACAGTGCTAAGATATCTCACGGTGAAGGACTAGATTACCAATTTTCCCAAACATATGGATTTCTGTCACCTACTCTGAAAATCCGAAAGTGTTTCTTGCTGTAAGTCCGGTATTTATCCGTTCTTTTCAGCAGTGGCTCATCAAAGCAGTATTCGCAGCTCCTATCTCTCCCAAACCAGTAGCTGTCATTAACACACTCTGTAACACAAAAGTATACACCGGAGTGCTGTCGAATTTCGTGCATCAAACACCTTTAAAAACTGCTTGTAAAATGTAATTAGAGGAAGATAACCTAAGAAAGCAATCAAGCTTACAGATACCTTTATCAAAACGATATAGGAATAAAAATGAGGGAGGAGGAAAAGAACAATTTTCCAATGAGTTCAATAAATCGTGACTTATACATACCTATGAAATAACAAGCCGTCATTAAAAGTTCTCAAGCAATTATTAATGATTTCAAAAAACACTTAAAATCGAGTAACTTCCTACTCATGACCCTCCTGAGGCTTCCCATCTTCCTTACTATAAAATGTGCACTCCTCCCCATGGCAGGCTAGATGCTCAGGATCCAGCCCCTGCTTCCCTCCCAGCCTCACCTTGCACCGCTCCCCTTGATCACTCTACTTAGTCCCTCTGGTGGCTTCCATTGCCCCATGTCGGGTTCAACCCCCACCTTGTGGCCTTTGCATTCTCTGTTCAAACACAGCTACTTGCACAGTCATCTTGCTTTGTGTCTAGACTCAAACTGTCATCTTCCACTCAGCTTTCTGTATCAGCAGACTCCTACCTCGTCATCCATTATCATGGCATCCCGTTTTGTCTCCCTCTAAGTATGGACCATAATTGGAAGTTATCTTGATTATTTATATATTGTCTCCCCACACACCCCTTTTAGAACAAACTCCAGGAGGGCAGCCTTGGGTCTCCTGTGTTTTAGTTCCAGCACCAAGGACAGTGAATATAGTAGGCAAGTAAATGTTGATGAAGACAGACCAGGCAAAATGTTAGCACCTCATATCACGAAGTACTAATTTCCCTAATGTATGTCAAGTTCCTACAAATAAAAACAGACAAACAATCCAGTAAAAAATGGGTAAAGGATATGAAGAGACAGTTTACAAGAGACAGAAATACAAATGGCTCAAACATATGAAAAAATGGCCGAGGTAAAAAAAAAATTTTTTTAATTTAAATTTTTTTTTTTCAATGTTTATTTATTTTTGGGACAGAGAGAGACAGAGCATGAACAGGGGAGGGGCAGAGAGAGAGGGAGACACAGAATCGGAAACAGGCTCCAGGCTCTGAGCCATCAGCCCAGAGCCCGATGCGGGGCTCGAACTCACGGACCGCGAGATCGTGACCTGGCTGAGGTCGGACGCTTAACCGACTGCGCCACCCAGGCGCCCCAAAAATTTTTTTAATTTAAAAACCAGGGGAACCTGGTAGAACACGCAACTCTTTTTTTTTCCTTTTTTAATGTTTACTTTTTGAGAGAGCAAGAGACGGAGCGCAAGCAGAGTAGGGACAGAGAGAGAGGGAGACACAGAATCCGAAGCAGGCTCCAAGCTCCAAGCTGTCAGCACAGAGCCCGACAAAGGGCTCAAACTCATGAACCGTGAGATCATGACCTGAGCTGAAGTTGGATACTTAACCGACTAAACCACCCAGGCACCCCATAGAGCATGCAACTTTTGATCTTGGGATTGTGAGTTCGAGCACCACGTTAGGTGTAGAGACTACTTAAAAATAAAATATTTTTTAAAAATCAAATTTAAAAAATGCATAAACATGTACACATTTAAAAAAAAGAAATTTTAAATTTTAATTTTAATTTAATACATTACAATTTCATATTTCAGGGTGCCTGGGTAGCTCAACTGGTCAAGTGTCTGACTCTTGATTTTGGCTCAAGGTTATGATCTCACGGGTCATGAGTTTGGGCCCTGCGTCAGGCTCTGCACTAACAGCTTGGAGCCTGCTTGGGATTCTGTGTGTGTGTGTGTGTGTGTGTGTGTGTGTCTCTCTCTCTGCCCCTCCCCTACTCACTCCTCTGTCTCTCTGTCTCTGTCTCTCAAAAGAAATTAAACATTGGGGCGCCTGGGTGGCGCAGTCGGTTAAGCGTCCGACTTCAGCCAGGTCACGATCTCGCGGTCCGGGAGTTCGAGCCCCGCGTCGGGCTCTGGGCTGATAGCTCAGAGCCTGGAGCCTGTTTCCGATTCTGTGTCTCCCTCTCTCTCTGCCCCTCGCCCGTTCATGTTCTGTCTCTCTCTGTCCCAAAAATAAATAAACGTTGAAAAAAAAAATTTTTTTTAAAAAGAAATTAAACATTAAAAAAAATGTTTTTAAACAATTGTGGTACTTACATATAATGGAATATATATATGTAGATATATATATGCATTTTTTTTTTAAGTAGGCTCCACACCTGATGTGGAGCTTGAACTCATGACCCTGAGATCAAGAGTCTCATGCTGTACTGACTGAGTTAACCAGGTGCCCCTATCATGGAATATTATTCAGCCATAAAAAATAAACGCTACAACCCATACATGCCACAACATGTATAAACCTTGAAAACATTAGAAGAAGCCAGACACAAAAAAACCATGAGTTGTATGATTACATTTATATGAAATATCCAGAATACTTTAATCCATAGAAATGAAATACAGATTACTGGTTGCCAGGGGCAGGAGGAGAGACAAAAGGGAAGTGACTGCTTAACAGGTGCAGGGTTTTATTTTGGAGTAACAGAAGTGTTTCAGAACTAGACAAAGGTTGTGATGGCACTGAACTGTTCACTTTAAAATGGTTAATCTGGGGCCCCTGGCTGGCTCAGTCAGAAGAGCATGCAATTCTTGATTGTAGGATCACGAGTTTGAGCCCCACTCTGGGTGCAGAGATTAATTAAATAAAGAGACTCAGAAAAAAAAAGAAAGAACAATAAAGTGGTTAATTTTATGTCATGTGCATTTCACTGTGAGGTTTTTATTTTTTAGGTTTATTTATTTTGAGAGAGAGAGAGAGAGAGCACACATACTTACAAACCGTGAGATCATAACCTGAGCTGAAATCAAGACTCGGACACTTACCCTACCGAGCCACCCAGGCACCCCACACGTCAATTTTTAAAAATTACATAGACACACATAACTGGCCCAGAAATCCCACTTCTAGGAATTTATCCTATGGATAGAGGCATATGTATTATGAAACGATATAAGGACAAAACTAAAAAGTTATTCACTATAGCATTATTCTTACAGCAAAAGATTACAAACATCTTAAATCTCCATTAGTAAGGGATAACTTCAAAAAAACTTACATCTATAAAAAGGAATGAGAATCTTTACATTCTGAGATAAGGATATCTAAGATACAATGCTGAGTATTAAATGCCAGTTGCAAGCAATGTGTTGTGAATTATAATTAATCTAAAAATAAAAGGAAAATAAGAATATACAGGCACTTAGCAATATGGCATCATCCATTACAAAGTAAAGCCATGCCGACTCAAAGACCCAGCAATTCAACTCAGTCTCTACAACACATCTGCCAATTGACCAAGGAGACAACCACAAAGATGTTCAAGGAGTCTTGCTTACAGGAACAAAAACTGGAAACAACCTAAGTATCTGTTCATAGGGGAAGGAATAAATGAACCATGGTATTTCTACTAGAAATGCAGAACTTCTGCACCAGATGGGACAAGGAAGGGCATGGAGAATTCATCAGGACACTAACAGTCCAAGGATGGTGGACAGAGACTGTAAGAAGTGGGCCCCTACAAAAGGGTCTGTTCTGACCTTTGCTGATCAGGAGAGCCCCCAGGCAGAAGTGTGGAGGAGGGCAGGGAGAACAAGGGAGGAGGCAAGGGGACCAGAAGTTCTCAGAAAGGCAATGAGAGGTATGAATCCAGGGAAGGATGGGTCCATCTTCCCAGTAGGGAAGGGGTGCAGGTGAGAAGGTGTGTAGAGAGAGCAACAGATACACTGGTTTTGGCAAGTGAACTGAAAATTAGGTAAGTTAAAAAAAAAAGAATGAAAGAAAGAAAAAGAAAATTTAGGTAAGCAATTTTCTTTTAGGGATTCTAGACCTCTCTGAAGTTCGAATTCACTGTCCTCCCTCTCAAAGGATCCTATATCACAGACAAAAAAATTAAAATCATCTGGGATAAGTTAACCCATCTCTCCCTTTGATCCCCATTCAGCTCTGACCTTTGGCCTATCATCTTCACCTTTGCTTTAACATCCCCCCCCCCCCCGCTGCCCCATTTTACAGATGAGGATGGTGAGGCTCAGAGAGGTAGCATCACTTGCCTGAGGTCACACAGCTAGATGGTGACAGAGCTAGGACTTGAACCCATGTCTTTCTGACTACAGCACCCTCCCTCTTTCCCAGCTCCAGCCCTTAAGCTACACTCTCACCCTTATTTTCTTCCTACTCAAGCATTTTTAATCTCTTCCTCTACCAGTTTCTCTCACGCTCATTTCAAACAGGAACAAGCCTCCCTTGGGCTCCACACTCCCCTTTGGTTGCTAACTTTCATCACGTTTCTTACAGCATACTTACTTCTTTCTCAATGGCAGGTTAAGGACATAGGTTTAAAGTTGAAAAGTTGTAGGATCAAATCCTGCCTCTACCAACTCTGGGCTATATGACTAGACAAGTTAATCAATCAAGTGAGGCTTAGAGCCTCAGTTTGCTCTTCTGTAAAACGGAGGTAAGAATAAAAATAGTCTCTCATTAGATTATTTTGAAATTTAAATAAAATAGTCCCAACACTTCACCCAACAAAAAGAAAACGTACATTCTTCCCAAATGCTTATGAAAAATATTCTCCAAGATAGAACATAAGCTAGAGCGAGAAACCTACTCCATGAACATAAAAGAACAGAAATCACACAAAGTATGTTCTCTAATAACAATGTAATGAAATTAGAGCTCAAAAACACAAAGAAATTTAGTAAATTCCCAGTTAAGCAGAATTAACTAAAAAAAACCAAAGGGACAAAGAAAAAAAATCATTAAGGAAAATTAAGAAATACTTTGAAATGAATGACATGAGAAAACAACATACCAAAACTTATGGGATGCAGCTTAAACATTTCTTAGGGAAATTTACTGTTGTTAATGTCTAAGTTACAAAATAAAGATTTTATGTCAATAACCTAACCTTCCTTAAGATGTTGAAAAAGAGAAGCAAGCAAAATCTAAAACAAGCAGAGGGAAAAAAATAAAAATCAGAGCAGAGGGGTGCCTGGGTGGCTCAGCAGGTTAAGCATCTAACTCATTTCAGCTCAGGTCATGATCTCACAGTCATGAGACTGAGCCCTGCAAGAGGCTCTATGCTGAGCTTGGAACCTGCTTAAGATTCTCTCCCTCTGCCCCTTCCCCATTTGCCCTTTCCCCATTTGCGTACTCTTCCTCTCTCAAAAAAAAAAAAAAAAAAAAAAAATTCAGAGCAGAAATAAATAGAAAATACAAAGATAATTAAGAAAATCAATGAAACTGCAGCTCCTGGGTGGCTCAGTCAGTTGAGCATCCAATTCTTGGTTTCAGCTCAGGTCATGATCTCACAGTCAGAAGATTGAGCCCTGTGTTGGGCTCCACGCCGAGCAGAGCCTGCTTGGATTCTCTCCCTCTCTCTCTGCCCCTCTCCCCACTCACATTCTCTCAAAATAAATAAGTAAACTTTAATTTAAAAAAAAAAGAAAAGAAAAGAAGTTGGGGGGCAGGGGCAGGGGAGGTGAGCCTAAGTGGCTCAGTTGGTTGAGCGTCTGACTCTTGATTTTGGCTCAGGTCCTGATCTCACAGTTCATGGTTCAAGCCCAAGCCAGCATTGGGCTCTGTGTGGACAGTTGGAGCCTGCCTGGGATTCTCTCTCCTTCTCTCTCTGCCCCTCCCCCACTCGTGCTATCTCTGTCTCTGTCAAAATAAATAATTTTAAAAAATAATAATGAAGTCAAAAGCTGGGTTTTATTTTTAATATTTTATTTTTAAGTAATCTCGATACCCAATGTGGGGCTCGAACCCACAATCCTAAGATCAAGTGTAACATGCTCCACCGACTGAACCAAGCAGTCTAAAAGATAGCTTCATTTTAAATTCTACCAAACATTTAAAGAACTAATACCAATTCCCGAACTCTTCCATGAAATACAGGAGGAAGGAAACTTCTCAACTCATTCTGAGGCTACTAATACCCTTATGCCAAAAGCAAAGACATCAGAAGACAGCAACAGACCAACGGGCCTCAGCAAACCAAATCCAGCAACATGTAAAAGGGATTAGATATGGGGCGCCTGGGTGGCGCAGTCGGTTGAGCGTCCGACTTCAGCCAGGTCACGATCTCGCGGTCCGTGAGTTCAAGCCCCGCGTCAGGCTCTG
>NW_024412645.1:3086794-3087590 GCF_014898765.1 Herpailurus yagouaroundi | reverse complement strand
ACAATGCGTCAGGCTCTGGGCTGATGGCTCAGAGCCTGGAGCCTGTTTCCGATTCTGTGTCTCCCTCTCTCTCTGCCCCTCCCCCGTTCATGCTCTGTCTCTCTCTGTCCCAAAAATAAATAAATGTTGAAAAAAAAAAATTGAAAAAAAAAAAAAAGGGATTAGATATGACCAAGTGAGAATTAGCCCAGGAAAACATGGTTGGGTTAGTATCTGAAAAATAATTAATGTAACATGCAATCACAATACAATACAGAACAAAACCACAAGACCATCTCAATAGACAGAAAAGGCTTTGACAAAACCCAATATCCTTCATGATTCAAAACAATAATGACAACAATAAAAATAAATGAGGAATAGCAGGGAATTTCTTCACCCTGAGAAAAAGCACTTATTGAACCGCCTATGGCTAACCACATAGTGAAAGCTTCCCCCTTAACATCAAAATAAGACAAGAATATCTGCTCTTACAATGTTTTTTTAAATGTCTATTTATTTATTTTTGAAACACAGCTTGGGGGAGAGACAGAGAGAGAGGGAGAGAATCCCAAGCAGGATCTACACTGTCAGCACAGAGCCCAACACGGGGCTCAATCCCATGAACCATGAGATCATGACATGAGCTAAAATCAAGGGTCAGACGCTTAGCCAACTGAGCTATCTGGGTGCCCCTACTTTTTATTCATTGTACTAGAGATTCAAACCAGGGCACGGAAAGGAAGGAAGGAGAGAAGGAAGGAAGGAAGGAAGGAAGGAAGGAAGGAAGGAAGGAAGGAAGGAAGGAAGGAAGGAA
>NW_024412645.1:2948291-3086784 GCF_014898765.1 Herpailurus yagouaroundi | reverse complement strand
GAAGGAAGGAAGGAAGGAAGGAAGGAAGGAAGGAAGGAAGGAAGGAAAGAAGGAAGGAAAGAAGGAAGGAAAGAAGGAAGGAAAGAAGGAAGGAGCAAATCTATCTCTATTCACAGGTAACATAATCTTATGCAGAAAATACTAAAGAACCCACTAAAAACTATTGGATCTAATTAACAAATTCAGCAACATTACAGAATACAAGATTAATATCCAAAAAAAAAAAAACCCAAAAAAACCCCACTTGTTCACGAGCAATGAACTAACTAACCTAAAATGGAGTTTAAAAATAATTCCTTTTGGGGTGCCTAACTGGCTTAGTTGGTACAGCATGTGTCTCTTTAGATTTGGGATCATGAGTTCAAACTCCATGTTGGATGTAGAGTTAAAAACCATGTATATTTAAAAATACTAATAAGTACATTTATGATAGCATAAAAAGAATAAAATACTTAGGAATAAATTTAACAAAAGAAGTACAAATCTAATACTATAAAAACTATAAAATATTGCTGAGAAAGAATTTGAAAGACTTTTTTTTTTTTTTTTTAATTTTTTTTTTTCAACGTTTATTTTTGGGACAGAGAGAGACAGAGCATGAACGGGGGAGGAGCAGAGAGAGAGGGAGACACAGAATCGGAAACAGGCTCCAGGCTCTGAGCCATCAGCCCAGAGCCTGATGCGGGGCTCGAACTCACGGACCGCGAGATCGTGACCTGGCTGAAGTTGGACGCTTAACCGACTGCGCCACCCAGGCGCCCCTGAAAGACTTTTATAAATGTTCATGGATGGGGTACACAGGTGGCTCAGTCGGTTAAGCATTGACTTTGCCTCAGGTCATGGTCTCGAGATTCATGAGCTTGAGCCCCACGTTGGACTCTGTGCTGACAGCTCAGAGCCTGGATCCTGCTTCAGATTCTGTGTCTCCCTCTGTGTCTCCCTCTCTCTCTGCCTCTCTCGCTTGCACTCTGTCTCTCTCTCAAAAGTAAACATTAAAAAAAAAAGTTTTAATTAAATAAATAAATAAATAAATAAATAAATCATACTATTGCAAAGATAGCAAAATGCCCATACTACTGACATACACAATCCCTGCCAAAATCCCAGCTGCCTTCTTTGCAGAAATTAGCAATCTGAAACTAAAATTCTTATGTTAATATGAAGACACAGACTATCCAAAATAATCTTGAAAATGAAGTACAAAGTTGAAAGAGTTACCAATGTTTTGCAATTTCAAAACTTACTCCAAAGCTACCATCATTAAGATGTTATGGTACTAGCATAAGGACAGACATACAGATGAATAGGGAAGAAATGAAGGACCAAAAATAAACCACATTTATAGTCAACTAACTTTGAAAAAGAGTGCCAAAACAGTTCACTGGGAAAAGAATGGTCTGTTCAAGAAATGGTACTAGGACAAGTAGATATCCACATTCAAAACAATAGTTAGAACCCTATCTCACACCATATATAAAAATCAACTCACACAAAATCAAAGGCTAACTGTAGTAGGAACTATAATTATAAAACTCAAAGAAGAAAGAATAGTAATGAAGCCTTGTAATCTTGGGTTAAGCAATGCCTTCTTAGATATGACACTAAAAGCACAAGTGACAAAAGAGAGAAATTGGCCACAATTCAAGTTTGAAATTAGTGTATCAAAGAACATCATCAAGAAAGTGAAAAAGAAGGGCACCTGGGAGGCTCAGTCAGTTGAGCACCCGGGTCTTGGTTTCAGGTCATGATTTCAGTTCGTGAGTTCAAGCCCCATGTAAGGCTCCGCATTGACAGTGCAGAGTCTGCTTGAAGTTTTCTCTCTCCCTGTCTCTCAAGATAAATAAATAAACTTTAAAAAAAGATAACAAAAAAGAAACCCAAAGAATGGAAGTAATATTTGCAAAACATATATCTGACAAGGGATTTATATCTAGAACATATAAAGAACACTTACAAATCAGCTATAAAAAGGGGCCCCTGGGTGGCTCAGTTGGTTGGGTGACCGACTTTGGTTCAGGTCATGATCTCGCGGTCTGTGAGTTCAAGCCCCGCATCGGGCTCTGTGCTGACAGCTCAGAGCCTGGAGCCTGTTTCGGATTCTGTGTCTCCCTCTTTCTCTGACCCTCCCCTGTTCATGCTCTCTCTTTGTCTCAAAAATAAACGTTTAAGAAAAAAAAATTTTGGGGGGGCTCCTGGGTGGCGCAGTCGGTTAAGCGTCCGACTTCAGCCAGGTCACGATCTCGCGGTCCGGGAGTTGGAGCCCCGCGTCAGGCTCTGGGCTGATGTCTCGGAGCCTGGAGCCTGTTTCCGATTCTGTGTCTCCCTCTCTCTCTGCCCCTCCCCCATTCATGCTCTGTCTCTCTCTGTCCCAAAAATAAATAAAAACGTTGAAAAAAAAAATTTAAAAAACAAGAAAAAAAAAGAAAAAAAATTTTTTTAAATAAACGTTAAAAAAAATTTTTTTTAAAAATCAGCTATAAAAAGATTAAAAATCCAATTAAAAATTAACAAAGGCTCTAAATAGAATTTCTCCAAAGACTATATAAAATAACCAACAAACACCTAGAAAATGTTCAATTATCATTAGTCATCAGGAAAATGCAAATCAAAACCACAATGAGGGGTGCCTGGGTAGCTCAGTTGGTTAAGTACCTGACTTCAGCTCAGGTCATGATCACAGTTTGTGAGTTCAAGCCCCACACTAGGCTCTGTGATGGCAGTGCAGAGCCCACTTCAGATCCTCTGTGTCCCTCTCTCTCTGCCCCTCACCCGCTCATGCACACACACACACTCTCTCAAAAATAAACAAACATTGGGAATGCAAGCTGGTGCAGTCACTCTGGAAAACAGTATGGAGGTTTCTCAAAAAACTAAAAACAGAACTACCCTATGACCCAGCAATTGCACTACTAGGCATTTATCCAAGGGATACAGGTGTGCCGTTTCGAAGGGACACGTGCACCCCCATGTTTATCGCAGCACTATCAACAATAGCCAAAGTATGGAAAGAGCCCAAAAGATAGATGAATGGATAAAGAAAGTGTGGTATATATATACAATGGAGTATTACTCAGCAATCAAAAAGAATGAAATCTTGCCATCTGCAACTATGTGGATGGAACTGGAGGGTATTATGCTAAGTGAAATTAGTCACAGAAAGACAAAAATCATATGACTTCACTCATATGAGGACTTTAAGAAACAAAACATGAACATAAGGGAGGGAAACAAAAATAATATAAAAACAGGGAGGGGGACAAAACAGAAGAGCCTCATAAATATGGAGAACAAACTGAGGGTTACGGGAGGGGTTGTGGGAGGGGGGATGGGCTAAATGGGTAAGGGGCACTAAGGAATCTACTCCTGAAATCATTGTTGCACTATATGCTAACTAATTTGGATGTAAATTTAAAAAATAATAATAAAACAAGTTTAAAAAAAAAAAGAAGCTAAACTAAAATAAATAGATAAACATTTAGAAACAAAAATAAAATTTAAAAAGCCCAATGAGATCATTTCACACTAGAATGACTATAATTAAAAAGACACATAGTAAGTTGGGGCAAAATGTAGAGAAGTTGAAACCTTCATACACCGCTGGTGGGAATAGAGAATGGTGCAGCTGCTGTGGAAAACAGTTTAGTGGTTCCTTAAAATATTAATCATAGAGTCTTCCATGGGAAGCTGTTGAAATGGGAGTCCCCTAAGCTCACCTCATGTCAGACACAACTGGATAACCCACATTAGTGTAAATAACTCAGAAAGCAGCCCAAAGATTGGCAGAACAGACCCTCCGCAACTAAATGTAGAAAAGAAGTCATACCGATGAGAGTAGGAAGGGCAGAGATGCAGAAGGGAGTCAAACAAACTTGCAGGACTGTCCATGAGGTAGGGACACCGTAGCACAAAGAAAGGAAAGAAACAGACCCTCACACTGGGAAGCATGCATGAGGAAGAGGAATCCCTATAACATACTGCTTTGAGTTCTTACAATCAGCAGCGATTAACACCTGGAACTTTAAAAAATCAGCAGTCTCCCTGGGAGGGTGAGAGGAAACTGAGTCCTTGCCCTTAAGGAAACAGCACAACAAAGACCACTGCAGAGATACAGCATAGAAGTAGCAATGTGAAAAGTACCTGGGTTACACAGGAAGGACTTTTACTAATCTCAGAACAAATACTGGAGAAGCAGGAATATTTGGGAGACTTCTCTCCAGGAACAGAGGAGCTGATAGGCACCATTTCCCTCCCCCACTCCTTGGCCTACACACAAAAACACCTACAGCTACAGGAACCTGTGTAGCACCAACCCTTGGTACCTAGGTTATTAACAGCACCACATTGCCCCAAGTTCTTCTGTGGACACGCCTGCTCCAGCCAGGCCCAGGCTCTAGGTCCCCTCCCACAGCAGACCTACACACACTTTGCTTACACCATGCACCCATGTCCCCCTGCAGACCTGCCACCCTCTAATAGGCCCTAGGCCGGAACCCGTTCAAAGTGGTGCCACAAGCCTGGCAGTGTGCAAGTAGTCCTGACAAGGGCCAGCGCCACTCCAAAGTGACTCCTGCACTAGGGGGAGGGAAAGATAATAACCACACACACCAGTCCAACTAGGGCCTCAGCAGTGGGCTGGGAGCAAACATCTGGTCTGACTACAGGCCCCACCCACCAATGAAAGATTCTCAGGGGACAACACATGGAAAGTGACCTGCAGCCTGATGCTACCTCATTTCTGGCAAACGCCTGGTCTGACTCAACTGAATCCCTAGGCGGCCTCAAATTGGCCCACTAACAACACAGGGACCAGTCCCTGCCCACAACAGGCAAAGACAGCCATCACAGATGACTGGAATGAAGGAAAAATTAGCTCAACCGCAACAGTAGGGTACAGGCAACACACATATGAGACACCCTGAAGCTTCAGGTTCTGTGAACAAGGAACACTGCATTGCAGAGCACTACATGACCTCTTCTTCCTAAAGCCATTACTTTCAAGAGCAGAAGATGTAGCTGACTTTCCTAATACATAGAAACATACACAGTGAGTCGAACAAAATGAGGAGACAGATGAATACTTTACAAATGAAAAAACAGGACAAAATCACAGCAGAAGAGCTAATTGCAACAAACATAAGTAATATACTTGATAGAGAATTTAAAGTAATGATTGGGGCACTCGGGTGGCTCAGTTAAGCCTCTGACTCTTGATTTCAGCTCAGGTCAAGATCTCACAGTTCATGAGTTTGCGCCCCACACGGGGCTCTGTGCTGACAGCATGGAGCCTGCTTAGGATTCTCTCTCTTCCTCTCTCTCTCTGTCCTTCCCCCGCTTGCACACTCTCTCAAAATTAATAAACTTAAAATAATAATAATAAAAATAATGATCAAAGAGTAGAGGACCTCATGAGAACCTTAACAAAGATATGGAAAATATAGAAAAGATCCAATCAGAGATGAAGAACTCAATAACTGAAATTAAAAATACACTTAGAGGGAATAACTAGCAGACTAGAGGAAGCAAAAAAAATGGATCAACGACTTGGAGGACAGTGTAATGGAAAGCAATCAAGCTGCACAGGAGAGAGAAAAATAATAATTATAAATGAAAGAAGACTTAGGGAACTCAGCAAGACCGTCAAGTGTAATAACATTCACATTGTAGGGATCCCAGAAGGACAAGAGAAAAGGGAGAAAAAGAGAGAGAACATTTATTTGAAAAATTAACAGCTGAAAACTTCCCTAATCTGGGGAAGGAAACAGTCACCCAGATGAAGAAGGCACAAAGAGCCCCCAACAAAATCAACCCAAGGACTTCCTCACCAAGACACAGCAATTATAAGGACAAAAAGTAGTGGGCACATGGATGGCTCAGTAGGTTAAGAATTCGAGTCTTAATTTCAGCTCAGGTCATGATCTCATGGTTCATGAGATTGAGTCCCGTGTCAGCTGTGAGCTGACACTACAAAACCCACTTGAGATTCTCTCTCTCTCCTTCTCTCTCTGCCCATCACCCACTTGCACACACAAGCTCTTTCTCTCTCAAAATGAGTAAATAAATGTTAAAAAAAAAAAAAGGACAAGAAGTAGTGATACCCAGAGAATTTTAAAAGCAGTAAGAGAGAAGAAAACAGTTACATACAAGGGAAACCCATATGGCTAACAGCTGATTTTTCACCAGAAACCTAACAGGCCAGAGGGGAATGACATGACATATTCAAAGTGGTGAAACGAGAAAACCTGCAGCAAAGAATACTCTAACAAGTCTAGGATTCAGAATAGAACAGATTGTTTCTCAAACAAAAGTTAAGGAATACATGACCATTAAACCACCCCCAAGAAATGTTAAAAGGGACTTTGAGTAGAAAGGAAAGGTCATAAGCAGACCACAGGCAAAGTAAGAAAAGTAAAAAGCACAAAAGCAGTAAAATTAAGTACGACAAAACCTTGCATTGCATGTAACTTGTTCTGTGAGTGTTCCACAAGACGAGCAAACATTTCTAATAAATTTTAACTTGATAAACAAGTGATGTCTTGCAAGAGTAGTACGTGTATGAGTAGTATGTAACGCCAAATGTCACATGATAACAACTGAGCCAATGGTTCTTGAAATTTGCTTTGATATACGAGTGCTTTGGATCACAAGCATGTTTCCAGAATGAATTAGGCTCGCATACCAAGGTTTTACTGTGTATCTATAAAAATCAGTCAAAGGGGGGGGCGCCCAGGTGGCTCAGTCCGTTAAGTGTATATATACCCACACACAAATACACACAATGGAACATTATTTAGCCATTTAAAAAGTATGAAATCTTGCCATTTGCAACAACATGGATGGACTTTGAAGGCATTGTAAGTGAAATAAGTCAAAGAAAAACAAACACTGTATAATCTCACTTAAGTGTCTTATATGTAGAATCTAAAACACCTAAACTCGGGGCACCTGGGTGGCTCAGTCGGTTGAACGGCTGACTTCGGCTCAGGTCATGATCTCACAGCTTGAAGGCTCGTGAGTTCAAGCCCTACATCGGGTTCTGTGCTGACAGCTCAAAGCCTGGAACCTGCTTCTGATTCTGTGTCTCCCTCTCTCTCTGCCTATCTCCTGCTCACGCTCTATATGTCTCTCCCTCTCAAAAATAAACACTAAAAAAAATTTTTAAGTAAATAAATAAAAATAAAAAACCTAAACTCATATAAACAAGAGTGGCGGTTACCAGGGACTGGAGAGTAGGGGAAATGGGGAGATATTCATTACAGAGTACACACTTCCAAGTATAAGATGAATAAGTTCTGGGGATCTAATGTACAGCATGGTGATTACAGTTGATAATATTACATTATATACTTGAAAGCTGCTAAGAGCATAGATCTTAAATGTTCTCACCACAAAAAAGAAATGGTAATTATGGGATGTGATGGAAATGTTAGTAAACACTATGGTGGTAATCATTTTCCAATTTGTAACTACATCAAATTGACACATTGTACACCTTAAATTTACACAATGTTACATGTCAATTATATGTAAAGTTTGGGGAGGGGAGGGGAGGGGAAGAGGACAATTACGAGAGGAACAATTTAAAAAAAAATTTTTTAACATTTATTCATTTTTGAGAGTGAGACAGACAAAGCATGAGCGGGGGAGGGGCAGAGAGAGAGAGGGAAACACAGAATCTGAAGCAGGCTCCAGGCTCCGAGCTGTCAGCACAGAGCCCGGCACAGAGTTTGAAATCACAGATGTTGAGATCATGACCTGAGCTGAAGTCAGACGCTTAACCGACTGAGCCACCCAGGCGCCCCTAGAGGAACAATTTTATAAATAGATAATGGTGATAGTTGCACATTTTGTGAATGTACTTAATGCCACTAAATTGTATACTTAATGGTTACAGTGACAAAACTTTTTGTTGTATCTATTTTCCCACAATAAAAATAAGTAAACACTGGTGCCTACTGGCTCAATCAGTACAGCATGCAACTCTCGATCTCAGGGCCATGAGTTCAAGCCCCACATTGGGCACAGAGCTCACTTTAGTAATAATAATAATAATAATAATAATATAATAAACAACATTAAAAATACTTAGGAATACTTTCTTTTTTTAAGTACAAGACTTGTATACTGAAAACTATAAAACATCACAGAAAGAAATTAAAGAATACCTAAATAAATGGAAAAACATCCCATGTTCATGGATTGGAAGACTTAAAATTAGATGTCAATAATCCCCAAATTAATCTATAGATACAATGTAATCCCTATCAAAATCTAAGCTGCCTTCTTTGCAGGAAGTGTCAACTTTGTTCTAAAATTCATATGGAAATGTAAGGGACCCAGAATAGTCAAAACAATCTTGAAAAAGATGAACAAATCAGGGCTCACACTCTGGATTTCACAACTTACTACAAAGCAACAGTAATCAAGATTTTTGTGGTACTTGCATAAAAGGATAGACATAGACCAGGGGCATCTGGGTGGCTCAGTCGGTTAAGCATCCAACTTCAGCTCAGGTCATGATCTCATGGTTCATGAGTTCAAGCCCCACGTTAGGCTCTGTGCTGACAGCTCAGAGCCTGGAGCATGCTTCAGATTCTGTCTCTCTCTCTCTCTCTCTCTCTCTCTCTCTCTCTCTGCCCCCCCCCACCCTGCTCATGCTCTGTCTGTCTCAAAAATAAGTAAACATTAAAAAAATAAAAAAAAAAAAGAATAGACATAGATCAATAAAATGTTATTGAAAAGTCCAGAAATAGGCCCTCGGATTTATGGCCAAATAATTTTTGACAAGGGTGCCAAGACCATTCAACAGAAAAAGAATAGTCTCTTCAAGAAAGTGCTCAAACACGGGGTGCCTGAGTGGCTCAGTCGGTTGGGCAACTGATTCTTGATCTTGGCTCAGGTCATTATCTCACGGTTCATGAATTTGAGCCCCATATCAGGCTCTGTGCTGACAGTGTGGAGCCTGCTTGGAATTCTCTCCCCTGTTCTCTTTACCCCTACCCCACTCTCTCTCTCTCTCTCTCTCTCTCTCTCTCTCTCTCTCTCTCTCTCTTAAAATAAATAAACAAAATAAAATTTGAAAAAGATGTGCTCAACTAGGATACTCACATGCAAAAGAATAAATGTGGACCTCTGCCTCATACCATAAACAAAAAGCAACTCAAAATGGATCAGGGTAAGGTCTAAACATATAAAACATCTAGAAGAAAACAGGTGTGAATCAATAACTAATTATGATAGCTCCTTATGGAGCATCATATACTTTATGCTGTTCACCCTATCAGGATCCTCAGATATATGTAATCTCACTTTTAAAAGTGATGGACATTTGCAACTACATGGATGGAACTAGAGGGTATTGTGCTAAACGAAATTAGCCAGAAAAAGACAAATATCATATGCCTTCACTCATATGAGGAATTAAAGATACAAAACAGATGAACACGCAGAAGGGAAGCAAAAAGAATATAAAAACAGGGAGGGGGACAAAACATAAGGGACTCTTAAATATAGAGAGTAAACAAAGGGTTTCAGGAGGGGTTGTGGGGGAGGGGGGAATGGGCTAAATGCATAAGGGGCATTAAGGAATCTACTCCTGAAATCATTGTTGCACTATATGCTAACTAGTATGTAAATTCAAAAAAAATTTGAATTCAAAAAAAATTTACTAGGATGTAAATTCAAAAAAAAAATTTAAGTAATTAATTAAAAATAAATAAATAATAAGTAAATAAATAAAAGTGATGCAGCCCACTCACCCTTTCTCCCCTTATCTCTGTTTCCCACCCACCATACATCAGCCCCACCCCTATCTTAAAATTATGGCTTAAAATGAGTACAAAATAGCTTCAGATACTTACTTCTCAATTTAAAGTTGTACCTATAAACATTCCTATATTATTTCTCCATTTTCTACTGTTTCTTTTTCAGGTCATCAAAGTTGGACATGAAATAAAGAGTGATAAGGTACAAATAATACATTAATCATTCACTTTTAATATTAAAATGCTATTTCAAACACACACATAGCAAGGCCTTCCTACTGGAATCAGGAAGTATCAGAGAGGATGAATGTATTTAAACTGCAGGGTTGACTATTTTGAGATAAAATCAAGTAACAGTCAACAAACAGCCTTACATATTCTGAAACTGTAAGAGGGATGTTCTAAAGCTGCCACAGGAGGGGTTAAGTGGTGAAGTTTGTGATGAGTCCAAAACTGTTTGCAAGTTTGAATGAATCAGCATTTTTCTTGGGAAAGGGTCCACTGCTCTCCTCAGACAGACAGAACATTACAGATGCCCAATAACACCTGTTGAAAGAATAAACGAAGGGGGATCCACAGCAAGTGAGAGTCAGTAAACTCCCCCAAAACTGCTTTCTTGGTTCCAACTTTCATCACCTTCCAACTCCGGGATCATTCCAGACGGTCTTAAGCTCTCTGTTACAACTCTCTACAACTAAAATATTACACAATATAACCAAGGGTCTTACCAAGATTGGTGAATCCATCCTGAAGAGCCCACAATCGAGCCCAAGGGGCAGGGACAGGCTCCTCCGGTTCTTGGTCCTCGGGAATCGAACAGAGTTCCTGGGTGGACACCGTGTCTAAGGAGCTCAGAGTCCCCGAGCTGGAATGAGAGGACTGGCTGGATGTGGGTGCTGTGTTGGTGGAAGAGCTGGACGTGCCCTGCGAGTGTGAGGAGGAGCCATGTGTCTGGGAGGAGATGCCTTGAGACTGCGAGAAGCTGCCTTGGGACTGTGAACAGGCACCACTGCCATGGGGCGGCTGACCCTCCACATCCGTCTCCCGAGACATTACGACCTCAAAAATAAGTGGCCAATAATAAGATAAGTTTCAAGGAACAAGACTTGAAGGTCAAGAGTGAAGGATGGACATATTTACATCAGAAAAAAAAAAAAAATCCGGAGCATGAATGTTCTGCAAGAGTTAAAATTCTAACAGTCTATGGGAAGCCTGCGTGGCTTAGTCAGTTGAGCATCCAACCCCTGATTTCGGGTTAGGTCATGATCTCACGGTTTGTGAGATGGAGCCCCACATTGGGCTCTGTGCTGACATGGAAGTCTGCTAGGCTCTCTCTCTCCCTCTCTCTCTCTCTCTCTCTCTCTCCACCCCTCCCCCTCCACACATGAGTGCACACTCTCTTTCTCTCTCTCAAAATCAATCAACTTTAAAAAAAATTAAATATTTCAAAAATATAGATCTAAATAGATCTATAGTTCTTGTGGGCTGAGGTTGCCATCAGATCACTTTCACCAGATCAGTGTTTTGTAGGGCAGCCACAAACCACAGGGAAAAGAAAGAAAAAAATTATTTGAAGGTTATAAATAAGCTAAAAGCAATTAACTAAGTTGGGGGTGGGAGGGAAGACTGATAACAGCTTACATTCATCTAATTTTTTAATTTTTTTTTTAATTAGAAATGAAACCTAAAAGGTATTCACTAATACAATCAACACTACACTTAAATGTCATGTTTTGGAACAAGAAAGAAAGGGAATGTTAGTGTGGATTGGAGTAGAAGATGATTAAAGAGAAACTATATACTAACTCACCGCACCACTCAAGAGGTGACCATTTATGTAAAATGTCACTAATGCCCCTCCTCCCCCAAACCTGCCCCAAGACTGTGCAGACCACATCCTGTTTGTTCATTCTAGATTCCTTGACTCCTAACTAAGGGCCAGGCTACTTAATGAGACAGAACACAAAGAAGACTGCTCTAAACAACTCCACCTAGCACTTTGTGATGCTAAGTTACTATGCTCATCTTTTCAGCATCCTAAATGGCCTTCCAGCCCAACAAAATTCTGCCGAAACCATAAGAGGTTCCCACCCTTGTTTAGAATTAACTTGATGGGCAGTTTAATAACAGAAATTATAGTAAAGTCAATCCTTAACTTTAAATCCCTAATGTGATTTTTATAAAGAGGGGAGAGGGGCATTCTCTCTTCTCCCCAGATATCCATACTCAGGTATTCCTCCAGGAGAACATAGTAAACATTATACTGACATTTATATAGCTTTCCAAATACAAAGATCCTGATGACTTCTTCTTAAGCCACACCAGTAAGGTGATGCCAGAGCTGAGTACGCCAGCTCTAATACTACCTCGGTCAAGGTTGCAACCTATTTCAGCTTTTTGAGCGAGACTTCTCCACCCTGAAAACTGGGAAAAGACTGTGTCAAGTAGTGGCTGCTATGCTTGCTTATTGGTGAGGGTCCACCAAACGGAAAACACATTACTCTCAGCCATGAGGAGGAAGTATATGGAAAGGTTGGAGGCAAACAAATCTGGAGTAGATAGATCTTGAGGATTAAATGAGATGACACATGAACGTTCCTCCCCCAGCAATGCTTGATAATTGGGAGAACAGAATTCCAGTCCCAAAGAATCAGACAACCGGAAAAGGGTTTGCAAGTGTAACACATTTTTTTTTTTCCAGATAGAGAAACTGAATCCCAAGGTGGACTGGTGCCCTCCTACCCTCTCCTCGCCAAGCCATCCCACACACTTACTTATGGACACTCGCAGGACATCCTCTTACACAGATCAGTGTGTTTCCAGTTCCTGCAGCGCCTAGCAGCTAAGAGTGAGTTCTCAATAGGTTTTTTTTTTCTAAATTGAATCTAAAATATGGTAGTAATTACTAACATGTATATAACTCTTTACAAAGCAACTTCCCTCTGATTTTGAAGAACACAACTTTGTTCTTTCTTACCATGCACGTCTGGGCCAGTTTCAGCTTGTAAGTAACAGGGGAAGTGAACTTCACCTCGAAGTTCATCTACGAAGGAAGACAGTCGCCCACGCGTTCCTCTCCTCCCCCAAACCAAGCTCAAAAACCAAAGTGAAAATTCGGGAGATTCAGTTTGCATCAAGACCCCAAAAACGGGAATCGAACCCCCCAAACACCCAAGAGAAAGTTCCCCACTATGACTCACCGCGTGAGCCCACCTGCAGCCACACAACTCACAGCAGCCGCAGCCAGCACTGTGGCGCTAAACAAGCACATACGAACTCCACCCTCAGCCAATCAAAACAGCCCTCCGCCGCCGCCAGACCAATGAAAAGCAGCCGATGTGGTCGTCTACGCGTAGCCTCAATGCTTTCTGGGAGTTGTAGTTTAATATGAGGAGCGGGATTCCCAGAATCCAGGTTCCCCCGGGTTATCCCGCCCCCTTAGCTGCCCAGCCAATCAGCAGCAGTAGTCTGGTTGGGCCCTCGCTCACGGTTTCCCCCCGCAGGTGACCGTGGCGAGACAGGCCGCGGCCAGATGTGGGGCGGAAGGACCGGCGCCTTGCTCCGGGTGTGGGGGCTGTGGCCCGCAGGGGTCCGCGGGCGGAGACCTCTAGGCTGCAATGCTGCGTCTCTGGCCGGAAACAATTCCCCCCAGTGTTGGAACTGCGGCGGCCCAGGGGTCCCCAAGCGGGGAGACGGGTTCTTCTGCCCACAGTGCCGCGCGCTGCAGCCACCTGACCTCACTCGAGATTACTTCAGCCTCATGGACTGGTACGGAAGGCGGTTTCAGGAAATGCGCCGGGCGAGAGACACATCCGGGACTGGCGAACTAGCGTGGAGGGCCGATCATGCTTGGGAAGGAGAAGGCGGGACCCGTTAGGTCGATGGGCGGAGCCCTAGAGAACTGGGGGCGGGGACTGGGGGGGTGGGATTGCGACCCGTGAGAGAGGAAATTGAGGGGTGGGCCTAAGGATAGGCTTTTGATCGATAGAGACCAGAATGGAGGGAGGACTGGAAGGGCGGGGATGGAATTCTGGGGGAATTGAAGGAGGCTTCAGTGGAGGGAGGGTTGGGACCTGAGAAGGGAAGCTGAGGGGCGGGGCCTGAGGGAAATGTACTAGAGTGCCAGAGAAAGCAGACTTGAAGGACAGGGTCAAAATGGTTAAAGTTGGAGTGAGGATTTTCAGAAAGGGGTACTGAGGTGTTATGCAAAATAAGGGAGTAAATGAGCTTCCAGGTTTGTGAACACATGGAGATGTTGGGAGAATAGTGCGCCTAGAGGGCTTGGTTGCTCCCCGGAACTTTCCACCTACGCATCTCTTCCATCTGACTGCTCCTGAGTTACATCCCTTTATAATAAATGGATAATCTAGTAAGAAAAACAAACAAAATAGGGTGTAAAAGCACAGAAAACTGAACGTTGTGGTCTGAGTCTGAGGGAGAAGGGAGATTTGGAAGGAGAGAGACTGAGAAATGACTTTTTCCTGTTTTCCTCCAATGGTCGAGGAGCTTGGAGAGAGGTGAAGTTTGGACCGAGCCAAACTATTATGACAGAGCAGCCTCCACGAATAGAAAGTGAAAGGGACTGGGTTAAAATAAAGTGGGAGACTAAGATGAAGGGACCTGGCCTCTCAAAAGATCGGGTGGGATTCGAAATGGTCCCCTTAACTCTGGGATCTGCCCCTGCCAGTCACTGCATACTTATGATGGGCTGCAGTAACACTATCCTTTAAGTTCTTGGAACACGCCCATCTCGTTCGCACCTCAGGGCCTTTGCATGTTCCCTCTGCCTCTGCATGACTTTTTCCTCTCATCTTTGATTTTTTTTTTTTAAGTGTATTTATTTATGTGGTGGGGTTGGGCTGGGCAGAGAGAGAGGATCCCAAGCAGCTTCCAGAACACAGGGCTCAAACTCATGAACCCTGAGATAATGACCAAGAGTGTGTCGCCTAACTGTGCCAACCAGGCACCCCTGATTATTTTTCATCATTATTCAGGTCTCAGCTGAAATGTCATCTCTTTGTCCACCACATCTACCCCTTTCTCTGACCTTTTTCTCTTTTTTTTTTAATTTTTTAACGTTTATTTATTTTTGAGACAGAGAGAGACAGAGCATGAACGGGGGAGGGTCAGAAAGAGGGAGACACAGAATCTGAAACAGGCTCCAGGCTCTGAGCTGTCAGCACAGAGCCCAACGTGGGGCTCGAACTCACGGACCGCGAGATCATGACCTGAGCCGAAGGCGGCCGCTTAACCGACCGAGCCGCCCAGGCGCCCCTTTTCTTTCCTTTTTTTTTTTTTTTTTTTAATTTTTTTGACCCTTTTCTCTTTCACAGCACCTACCACTTTTTAAGGTTATCTCTCTCTCTACATGTTTATTGCATCTTCCCCCATGAGAACAGGAACCAGGCCCACAGTATAAAAATACAAAAATGTTTGAGGCATGAATTTTATCTCCCAATTTCCTTACAGCAACCGTGCCTTCGGAGTGGACACAGCGAAGCTCCAGAATAGGTACCAGCAGCTACAGCGTCTTGTCCACCCTGATTTCTTCAGCCAGAGGTCTCAGGTAGCCTGTGAGCCACCCCTAATCATACCCAAACACTAGTGCGTGGTGGGGTGGGTAGCAGTGGCTTTGCAGTGATGTGATTATCAGAGACAGAGCTAAACAGCCAGCTCCACCCTGGGACAGCTTGACCCCAGACTGCCAGGCCCTGGATCTACCCTGCACTCACAGCTTTTACCTGACTTCCCAGAAGAGTTAGAACCCATCTGTTGAAAATAAAGACAGCTCATCCCACACCAGTTCTACTTGATGACTTCCTTAGGTGCCGGCCCATCAGTATTTTATGAAACAGTTTGTGAATGTAATGTGGCTATACCGATGGTAATAAGATTATCTTCATCTCCACTAACAGACTGAAAAAGACTTCTCAGAGAAGCATGCGACCCTGGTGAACGATGCCTATAAGACCCTCCTGGCCCCGCTGAGCAGGGGACTATACCTTGTAAGGTGATTTCCCAACCCTTCTATGCGTGACTACATGGTATCCATTGTGCTGTGGGACAGCTGCTCCCCTGTATTCAGCAGAAGAGTGCTTGAGACCCGAGTTAGTCTAGGGACCCAAAAATAATTAGCCTCAAAGATACTGAATGGAGATAGTTTTCTCTGAATACTTGTAAATCTGCTTGCCTGATTGCATTTTTTTTTTTTTTACCATTTTCTCTAAATTTCAAGGATTGGATGGTGATGGCATTTAGGGAAGAGTAATTTGGGTTTTTGTTTGTTTGGTTTTTTGGTGGGGAGGAGCGGAGGGAAGAGTTTAGCACCTTAGAATTTTAAGATTTAGTAGAATCTTTACAAATATCTAGTTCAGTCTCCCGAGTGGAGGAATGACTCCTCCAGGGTTACACAGTCTCAGGGAGCAGAGAGGAATCCTGTCCCAGCTCTCTTATGTCAATGTGACTTTCTCATACCCTACCTTCACACTCTCACTATTAAGACAGTTTCTTTTTTTTTTTTTTTTAATGCATGGTATTCTGTTCTGAAGGGTGAGTAGGATTTATGACTCTGGCCACAGTTTCTTCAACTAACCTTACTTTCTCTGCTTCATGTCCCAATAGCTAAAGCTCCATGGAGTAGAGATTCCCGAAGGGACAGATTATGCAATGGACCAGCAATTCCTCATGGAAATAATGGAAATCAATGAAAAACTTGCAGAAGCTCAAAGTGAAGCTGCTATGAAAGAGATTGAATCTATTGTCAGAGGTAAAAGATAAAATACATGCATTTTATTGCTGTTGTGAGTACATGCCCAAGGTTAAGTGGAGAACGAATATGAAAACTACATATTGGTCATCATAATGATTCAGGGAGTATGTTTTTTCTTGATTATACTGAAAGCAATTTTGTCTGAAGTTTAGACTTGCAACATCCATAGCTTGCCAGAAGGCAGCCTTAAACCAAGAATGTAATAGTATTTTGCAGATTGCAATCCTCCTTCCTACCCATGACATCATTTAAAAAAAATGTTTTTATTTACTCTTGAAGGAGAGAGATAGAACGTGAGTGGGGGTGGGGCAGAGAGACAGGGAGACACAGAATCCCAAGCAGACTCCAGGCTCTGAGCTGACAGCACAGATCCCGATGCGGGGCTCAGACTCACAATCTGTGAGATCATGACCTGAGTGAAGTTGGTTGCCCAGCCGACTGAGCCACCCAGGCGCCCCCGCATGACATCATTTAGATGTTATTATTGTCTCTGACAAAAATAAATAGGGCTTTCTGTGCACTGACAGTGTGGAACCTGCTTGGGATTCTCTCTCTCTCCCTCTCTCTCTACTCCTTCCCCTGGTAAAATAAATGAATAAAAACTTAAAAAAAAAAAAAAAGAGCCTGGGTGGCTCAGTTGGTTGAACGTCCAACTTGGTCTCAGGTCATAATCTCATGGTTCATGGGTTCGAGCCCTGCATCAGGTTCTACACTGACACCTCAGAGCCTGGAGCCTGCTTCAGATTCTGTGTCTCCCTCTCTCTCTCTGCCCCTTCCCCCCTTGTGCTCGCTTGCTCTCTCTCTCGCTGTCTCAAAAATAAGGAAATAAACATTAAAAAAAAAAAAAAAAAAGAATAAATAGGCCTTAAAAGTTCATGGAAATGCCCAAGGTCACCTTGCAGAGCAAAGACTGAAAAACTGACTTCTGATCTCATTGCTTTGCTTTCCATCTTATTGCATAGTGTATCAGGGGTCTCCAGAGAAACAGAACCAATAGTATATATGTATACATGGAGAGAGAGAGAGAGGGAGAGAAAGAGAGAAACCTATTTTAAGGAATTGGCTTACATAATTGTGAAAGCTAGCAAGTCTAAAATATGGAGGGCAGACCAGAAGGCTGGGAAACTCAGGCAGGACTTCTATGCCCACATTATCAAAGCTAATCTTTACTTAAAGTCAACTGGCTGTAAATGTTAATCACATCTACAAAATACCTTCACGGCAACATCCAGACTAGCATTTGACTAAACAACTGGACCATAGCCCAACCAAGTTGACACATAAAATTAACCATACCATGTACAAAAGTTTCCAAATTCTCCTGATTGTATAAACGTATGTACTTTCACAAACGTTTGTGGCATGCCTACTATGTATCAAGCATTGTGCACGACACAGTGAATAAGAAACACACGGCCCGGGCCCATGTCTTCATGGAGTTTATATATTTCAACTCATTGTGTCCAAAATGGAGTTCATGAGCCTCTCCCCTCCCTCCTTAAAAAAACTACTCCTCTGCTGATGTTCCCTAAGTAAATGACACCATCCAGTTGCAAAGTCCAAAACACTGAGGAGGCATTCTTAACAACTTATCCTCCCTTACCCCCGTAGACAGTCATCACCAAATCTCAAAATGCCAACCCAATGTGACCCAAATCTGTGTTTTCACTGCCAGCACCCTGTTCCAAGCTACCATTCATTCTCACTGGGACAACTGCGGTAGCTCTAGACTGGTCTAGCTGTACCCTCAATCAAATATATTCCTACATTGTGATTTGTGTGATCTTTTGAAACCCAAGTCTAATCACATTACCCTTGGTCTTACTTTAAAATTTAACTGGCTTCCCAGTTCAAGATCAAAGTCTTATGGGCTTCCAGGGACCTGTATGGTCTGTCTTCCTCCCAATTGCCTCTCCACCTTAGGCACACAGGCTATTTCTAGTTCTTCATCTGTATCAAGCACCTTTCTACCCTAGGGCCTTTGCACAGGCTGTTCTTTTGCTTGAAACCCTCTTCTACTTCTAGTTAACTCTTCTTCCTCCAGATCTGGGGGCAATCATCCCTTCCTCAGAGAATCCTCAGCAAACCTCTTTATCTATACCTTTTGACAGTGGACACTCCCCCCTTGTAGGACCAATCACAGTTGTAACCTTACTGTTCTACATGAGATTATTTGACCAATTTCAACCTCCCTCCCTCCTTGGACTGGAAGTTCTGCAGAGGCAGAAATTGTATCTGCTTTTTGGTCCCCTCATATCCTCAGCCCGTGAAATATTATTCCACAGGGTATATTGGTGTGTAACAGGGGTTCAGTAGATATTGAGTGAATCATGATCAAAGAGTTACTTGTTTAAAAGCAGTAAAATGACAATTGGTGAGGGGAGGTCTATCAGCCAGGAGTGTATCAACAGCCTTACACCTGGGTGGTGTTGGGAGAAGAATTCAATGCTTGCAATTGGAAGCCCCATCTGCACAGCTTTGGAAGGCAGAGGACTATGATGCTGTACTGTAAGGGAGTCTTGGGTGCACTGTCAACACTGCCACTGAATTTATGTGTGACCTTGAGCAAGTGACTTCACCCCTCCGAGCCTCAGTTTCCTTATCTGTAAAATGGAGATAACATCAGTACTGGTTGTTACAAGGATTAAAGTAAATGAAATAAAACAGGTAAAACGCTTAACACAGTGTCTGGCCTGTAGCAGGTGCTCAGTCATTGGTGGGGGTTATTCTAGCCCTAGAGTAAATGTCTGGTTTTGAACAGGTCACTGACCTTCGTTTAGATTAATTCCTAAGTTTCTTTCCCTATAGGCACCTGCTAAGGCCCAAGGTTAGTGAGTGCGTATTCGAGGGCATAGGGCTAGTTAGATCTGGGACAGAACTTCAGAGCCTCTTGACTCCTAAGCCAGTGTTCTTTTGCCAACACCACATTGCCAGTTTCCCGCCACTGTATGGGAATCTGGACACTTGGGGTCTGTTCCCAGCTCCTCCACTCAACTGACCATGTGACCATAGGGCCATCCCCCAATACCTGTAACTGCCTGCAATGCGGATATAACATGTTTGAAAATGCTTTGAAAGCAGGCACCATATAAATGATTGATACTATTTATATCTGGAAAACATACATAAAATTCTTCATTTTCTAATGAAGACCCAGCAGAAACATCAGGTGGCCGCTTCTCTACCTCATTTGGCATCTTCTCTCTTATGGTACAACATAATCTAAATGTTTCATTTTCCTGGGCGGCTGTAGAAGTTGCAAGAGATTGCTTGAAACACTGTAATGCCCTGCCCTAGGCAATCCTAGCTTGCTAATTTTCTCCTGCTTGAAATCTGGAAGATTCATACTACTTGATGGAGATAATCAAAGCATTTCCTTGTCCTGTTTATTTTATTTATTTATTTTTATGACTCTATAGCCATTTTACAAGACTTAGTGATTGCCCTTCAGACCTTTTTTTTTTATGTTTATTTATTTTTGAGAGAGAGAGAGGGACAGAGAAAGAGAGACAGAGGATCCCAAGAGGGCTCCATGCTGACAGCAAGGACCCTGATGTGAGGCTTGAACTCACAAACCGTGAGATCATGACCTGAGCTAGAATCTGCTGTTTAACCAACTGAGCCACCCGGACGCCCCACCCCTCAGACCTTTCGTAAGTAGAAAAACATAATGTAACTAGGGTCAGCTGCACCAAACAGGAGCTGTCTTCATGGGACATGTGGAGACAGAGCTTATGAGGCCTTACTCTGGAATCTAAGCTCCCTGTTGTGTTGTGTTGTGTTGTGCTGTAACCAGCTACAAAGTGTTACCCTGACATCATTAGTCTATTTGAATAGAAAAATTAAGATACTGATTTTCTCTTTCAGCTAAACAGAAGGAATTGAGTGACAATGTGAGCAAAGCTTTTGAACAAGGTACTTTCTTCATTTCTTGACTTTCTTAAATATGAAAATAGATTGTAAGCACTGAGGTATAACTCTCCATTCAATAAGTAGCTATTTTATATCCATCCTAGGATAGGTACATGAGGAGCTATAAAATATAGGCAAGCCTACATTTCTCCCTTCCAAGGATTCACAGCCTTGCTAGAGAACCAAGTGGTATGCCAAAAAACAGTGATATGCCAGAGAAAGATTACATGAAAGTGCTTCTATTCCCCTTTAGCAAGTGGGAGAAGTGAAGGTGAGGGTTGTAGGCTGAAGCCAACAGAGACAGATCCTGA
The DNA here is from genome assembly GCF_014898765.1 of Herpailurus yagouaroundi. NCBI lineage: Eukaryota > Metazoa > Chordata > Mammalia > Carnivora > Felidae > Herpailurus > Herpailurus yagouaroundi. The sequence goes on along the minus strand of NW_024412645.1, from coordinate 3,066,031 downwards.
GGGCAAGGCTGCACAATCAACATTTGGCAAAGCCTGCACACCCCTTTCTTCTGCAAAGCCCAGGAGGAGAAGCCCGTGGCAGAGCTGTGCCCAAATTACAAATATGGGCTATTCATCCTGGTCCCCATTGCTCCTGGTTCCCAGGTTGAAGAGATTGGGTCTTTTTCTAGCTATTTTGAAGCAAGAACAGTCTTTTTCTCCATCCCAGACTTATGCTGCCCCTTAAATAACAAAATAATGGCCTTTTACCCTTTACCTGAGAGATCATTTGATTGTGGGAAGCAAAAGGCCACTCAAGCTAGCCCAGATCAAAAGGAGATTATTATAATGACTTGGGACTACTCCCAGAATCCAAAGAGAAAGTCCCTGTGATGATTATAGTACACAGTGTGATAAGAGCTCTTCTGGGGCAAAGCCTGGGGACCAGAAAGCAGTCTGGAACCAAAGCTGTGGTCACGGACTCAGTGCCTCTGGCAATTCCATTCCATCCTCTCCTCACTGTAAACCAGCCCCATCACCTTCCTCATTAGCGTGCAGTGCTCCAAAATGCCCTCCCCCACGGGATGACTCTTTAGTCCTCCTTGGTCTATTACCTTATAAGAACAAAGACTTTGACCATCTGATTAGAGTCCCCTAGACCCATCCCTGGATTCCTGAGAGAGGGGATTTGATGGAGCCAGATGCCCATTCCAGTCCAGCTAGTGCTGAGGGCATAGGCTTATACAGGGTGCCGCCCAGTTTGCAGGGACTGTAGGAGCCCATTCGGAGGCATAGGCAGAGGGAAGGTCTCTAAAAAGATGTGAGAGAAAGCTAGATTAACAGCAGAAGAGTCTGGAACCTAGCCTGATACATCTGCCTGAAATCCATGAACCCAGCCCCCTGGCTAAGATGTTCACGTATTCCACCATCTCCTAGCACATGTTGGCAGATTTTTATGTTTTTTATTATGAAATATAATTTTTAAGAAGACTACACAATACGTAAGTACAATTTAAGGAATAAAAACAAAAACACTCACGTCCCTACCGCTCAGCTTAAGAAATAGAACATGCACAAAAGATATAAAATGGCCAATAAGCACATGGGAAGATGTGCAGCATCACTAATGATTAGGCAAATGGAAATCAAAACCACAGTGAGATACTACCTCATACTCATTAGGATGGCTATTAGAAAACCCAGAAAATGACAAGTATTGGTGAGGGTCTAGAGACATTGAAACCCTTGTGCACTAGTGAAGGGGATGTAATACAGTGCAGCCACCGTGGAAAACGGTACGGTATTTCCTCAAAAAGTTAAAAATAGAATTACCATACAATCCAGCAATTCCACTTCTTTTTTTTTTTTTTTTTAAGTTTATTTATTTGTTGGAGTGGGAGGAGAGAGAGGGAGAGAGAGAAATCCAGAGAAGGCTCTGCGCAGAGCCTGATGCAGGGGTCAGACTCACCAACTGTGAGATCATGACCTGAGCCGAAATCAAGAGTCAGAGGTTTAACTGACTGAGCCACCCAGGCACCCCCAGCAATTCCACTTCTGAGTTTACCCCTGAAGAATTGACTCAAAGAGATACTTGCATACTGTCAAAGATAAAGCCTTATACTAGTTAAAGTTGTAAGGATAGGTTTTGATCAGTAATAACTATCGCCATAGGGAAAAGAGTGCGGTGTGAACTGAACTCCAATTTGTACAGAGATGACTGAGCATTTTAAATTAAAGGGAGAATGAGGGAGTAGGGAGGGGGGTGAGTGTTGTCTCAGTAGAGTCTGGGAAATGAAAATTACAAAAATGGGAAGGTAGTGGGGGTTGGTCCATGTGAAACCGACCTGGGTTGCTAACTGGGGCTTAATTAGAGTGGGGCTCAGACACTAAGAGACAGGCCCTATTTTCTAGTGTTGGCTGCAACAAACAGTATGAAAGAGACAGCAAGAGACATTCTTCTTTCTCGGAACAATGGAAGTCCATTTCTCATTCGATCTCCCTTTGTTTATGAAGATCTAGCTGAACCATCTGTTGCTACTTGGTAGGAGAAGATATTTACTGGATGACATGAGCAGTCAGGCATTTAATGAGGAGCGTCTCTATGGAAACAAAAAGAAAAACAAAGATTAATGGTGGGAGCAGACTATAAAGCCAGTTTCTGAGTCCACAGGGTGGGCAGTCACTTAAGACTCTAAACTCTTAAGCATCTTTACATGGTGGTATGAGGATGCCAGTGACAATCTGATAGATATCTTAGTTTATAGTTTGAATGCCAGTAGTGATGGCATAGACATCAATGTCACAGTCATGGCTACTTCCCAGAGCAGAGCATGGAAGACACAGGAGTTCTGGTGGATTTTCTGGGTAGCCCAAGTGGCAGCAATGGTTGCCCACACGTGATTTGTAGTGACAGGTTCTTTGATGTTTATATCAAGTTGTCTGGCATCAGCTTACAGGGCTTTTTCAGATCCTGGAGGAAAGGGCAACCACAAGACAAGCTGAGTCCCAATAAGGACCTGGGCAGTCAGGTTTTAGTTCTCAGTGATGCCAAGTCAGGAGAGAAGGAGAAAAATGGGAAACAGAAATTTGGAGAGTTGTAGGCAAATATTGAAGGAAACTAGGAGGATTAAGAATTTGCTAAGGGCTAAAAAAAAAAAAAAGAATTTGCTAAGGTCTGACAAAATGTGTAAGATGGCAGGAAGGATCCAGTTCGGTTTTCGGGAAGATAATAACCTCAGAGACAATGAGCAGAAATAGATTCTGGGTGTGACATACTTTTCCACTGTCATGAAATTTCTCTCTACAGTCACCCCCCTTTTTAATCAAATGTTATCAGTGGGGTGCCTGGGTGGCTCAGTCAGTTAAGGCTCCGACTCTTGATTTCAGCTCAGGTCATGATCTCAGGGTTTGTGAGTTCAACCCCCGCATTGGGCTCTGTGCTGGCAGCTCGGAGACTGCTTGGGATTCTCTCTCTCCCTCTTTCTCTCCCCCCCCCCCCCCCAAATTAATTTTAAAAATTAAAAAAAAAAGGTTATCAAAGTAAGAATAGTTTTGTTTGCAAAATAATTTTAGTTTCATTAAAGTTGGCCTAATTATTAACATGAGTGAAATGAGAATGGTAATCAACCATACAGATTAAGTTTCCTTTATGGAACCTTTTATAAGGAATCTCAGATTGGACTTTAAAAAGCCTCTTAATGCTAGGAATTCAAGTGAAGAATTCACTGTCAGACATCACCTGCACTACCTATGGACTCGGGTGAATTCCTCTTTTCTCGAGGTTTCCCAAAACATCCTAAATTTCCTGGGCCTATTGGGAAATGACCTACTTTACTCACGTGTAAGGCTGGGAACCCTATAAGCCAGGTGCCAGCCCAGTTTTTTTCCTAGAGGGCTTTGTAAGCTTTGGCTCCATAAAGTCAACCTTACCTCCTTAAAATTGTCCATTCTGTCTGATTTTATGCATCATTTTCAAATGTGACATTCCTATCAAAGCTTTGGTCATAAAACCAATGTTTTAAATTGTGTTCTATTCTATTGACTATCTTCCTGAGCCTAGCAAATAGATATAGTGCCATGAAAATAATAGTGTCTTTCTCTGATGGACTTATTTTGCTATGCATTATACTCTCTAGTTCCATCCATGTTGTTGCATATGGCAAGATTTCATTCTTTTTTTTATGGCTGAAAATATCCCATTGTGTATATGTATATACCACTTATCTACCCATTCATCAGTAGTGGACACTTGGGCTGTTTCCTTAATTTGGCTATTGTAGACAATGCTGCTATAAACATCAGGGCACATGTCTCCCTTCGAATTAGTATTTTTGTATTCTTTGGGTTAATACCTTGTAGTGTGCAATTGCTGGGTCATAAGGTGGTTCTATTTTTAACTTTTTGAAGAATCTCCATCCTGTTTTCCAGAGTGGCTGTACCAGTTTGCATTTAAGAAACAAAACAAATGAGAAGTGCCTGGGTGGCTCAGTCAGTTAAGCATCTGACTTCAGCTCAGGTCATGATCTCATGGTTCATGAGTCTGAACCCTGCATTGGACTCTCTGCTGTAAGAGCAGAGCCCACTTGGGATCCTCTGTCGCAATCTTTCTCTGCCCCTCCACCGCTCGCACATGTGTGTGTGTGTGTGGTGGTGGGAGGGGGGCAGTTATGTGCACTCTCTTAGAAATAAATAAATGTTAAGATTTTTTTTTAATAAATGAAACAAATGATTATATGGGAAAAAAAGAGGAAGACAAACCAAGAAACACACTTCTAACTATAGAGAACAAACTGATGGTTACCAGAGGGAAGGTGGGTGAGGGGATGGGTTAAGTAGGTGACGGGGATTAAGGAGATGAGCATTGGATGTTGTATTTAAGTGCTGAATCACTAAATTGTATACCTGAAACTAATATGACACGTTATGTTAGCTAACTGGAATTTAAGTAAAAACTTAAATAAATACATAAATATTTTTTAAATGTTTGTTTGTTTGCTTATTTATTTATTTATTTATTTATTTATTTATTTTTGAGAGAGAGCACACACACAAGCAGGGAAGGAGCAGACAGAAAGGGACACACAGAATCCCAAGCAGGCTTGCTGCCAGCACAGAGCTCACTGCAGGGTTCTAACCCATGAACCATGAGATCATGACCTGAGCCAATATCAAGAATCTGTGCTCAATCAACTGAGCCCCTAAATATTTTTTTAAAAACAAGACTAAAACTTCCTGTATCGTTAAGTCATAAACCCATACGCTTTTTTGGTTTTGTTTTTATTATATATGTATGTATGTATGTATGTATTTTAAAGAGAGAGAGCACAGGTGGGGAGAGAGACAGAGAGAGAGAATCTTAAGCAGGCTGCACCATCAGTATGGAGCCCAACACAGGGCTAGATCCCGTGACCCTGGGATCACGACCTGAGCCAAAATCAAGACTTTTTCTTTAGAGTTTTGAAAATCCTAACTTCATTTATCATTTTAGTCTCAGGGTTATTTAAGCAATGCCATCAGAAGGCTATACCTCAGGAGTACCTGGTACAATCTTTTTTCGAGGGTCTCTGAGACAGGCCCTTTTTGTTAACTACAGTAGTCTGCCATGTCGCTGGTTGCAAGAGCTTGTAGGAAAGCATCAGCGTTAGGCAACAACTCTCTGGATAGCAGAAGACTTAAAGTGACTTACGGTTAAAGACCTGATGAAAGATCATTGTAAAAATACTACGGTTGACAAGGAACTGTGGTTGTTTCTGTAACACAGCACATTTTGAAATAATAACTAGGCTGATCACAATATGCAAGAACCTATTATAGATAGAGCATTGACAAATTTCTGGGAACTTTATAAGATTTCTGAAATAATAGCATTCTACCCATACAAATATAACCTCCAGAAAGTTAAGTATCTCTTCTTTGACAATGCTTCCCATGTAATATAATTTCATCAAATAAACCTAATTAGTTTAACATCTCTCCTTTTAGAAGGTGAGAGAACAAATCCTTTGAGGTTCTCCAGGGACCCTCAGAAAATTCAAACTTAGTTTTAGGTCAGGAAGACTTTATTTAGAATTTGATTTTGGGAAGTTGTCTGAAGTGTCGAATGCTTTAAATATTTTAGGATCATAGGTCATTGTGAAACAATACTTAGTTATCCACTTAACAATGTGATGATAAAATATTTCAAAGGCAAATACAAGCGGTAACATGAAAAATAAAGAACCTTAGCTCCAAATAGGGAGAAGACTCTTCTCTGAAGCAGTGAAGGACATGATAAAGACAACATGAAGCACAGGAAGTTACTTTGATAAGACACACAATGTATGTTTCCTAGGCAGATTACTCAAAAGGTTAAGAAAAATATTTTGCAGTCTTTTATTAAGAGCAGACCAATGACCCAAGAAACTTTGTCATTTTAACAGAACGAAAACCAAACTCTGGTTTTCTATCAGTGCGCTATTGACGTTAAAGTTCATTTCAAGGGGCGCCTGGCTGGCTCAGTCAGTGGAGTGTGCGACTCTTGATCTTAGGGGTATGAGTTTGAGCCCACATTATGTGTAGAGATTACTTGAGAAAAATAAAATAAAATCTTAAAAAAAAATAAAACTAAAAAACTGAAATTCATTTCAAAAATATGTATAAATCCACTTAATCTTAACCAGCTTTGACCTCACAACATAAAATTCCTTTTCCACAAATGCTCTACAACTTTCAATACCCATTCATATTTTGTTGTATTCCTTCCTTCCTTCACATTCTACTTTAGGACAAAATTACTCCTTTATCTCAACAGAAACATATTCTTCATTCTTCGTGTACTTTTCACATAAAAACATATCCTACGTTTCTTCCAATCTTTGTACCCTGAAGTTGTAGTCATATTTTTTTATATATTGATTATAAATTTTAACCATTAGTAAGCTTTATTTTACTAGGAAGTAGACAATTGAGAACTATAATATGCCAGTATTCTGTAGTAGTAAGCAAATTTATGACTATACCATCTCATAAGATGTAGAGGTATATATGCTTCCTATAATACATTTTTTTTTTAATATGGCAAGAACATGTTTATTAAGAGACCCAAAATCCTTGGCCTCCCTGGACCATGTAAAAATAAATAGCCAATGGACACCTAGGTGGCTCAGTCAGTAAAGCATCCAACTCTTGATTTCCACTCAGGTCATGGGACTGAGCCCCAAGTTGGGCCCTGCACTGGCAGCATGGAGCCTGCTTGGAATTCTCTCTCCCCCCCCCGCCCCACCCCAGCTCACACTCTCTCTCTCTCTCTCTCTCTCTCTCTCTCTCTCTCTCTCAAAGTAAATAAACATTTAAATATATATATAAATAAATAAATAGGCAAAAATATATAAATTTCAGGGTATCCGGGTGGCTCAGTCAGTTAAGCATCCGACTCTTGATTTCAGCTCAGGTCATGATCTCACGGTTTCGTGAGTTCGAGCCCGGTATGGGCTCTGTGCTGACAGCAGGGAGCCTGCTTTAGATTCTGCCCCTCCCCTCTTTCTCTCTAAAATAAAGTAACTTAAAAAAAAAAAAGTATATAAACTTAAACTTTTGCTTAATAGTAAATGTTTTAGTAGTGCCTGTGCGGCTCATACAGTTAAGCATCATTCTTCAGCTCAAGTCACGATCTCAGCCCCGTGCCATCAGGCAGGGTGAGTTCAAGCCCCACACATCAGGCTCTCTGCTGTCAGCGCAGAGCCCACTTGGGATCTTCTGTCCCCCTCTCTCTGCCCCTCCTCCGCTCTCTCTCTCTCTCGCTCTCTAAACAATAAGTAAACATTTAAAAAATAGTAAATGTTTTAGCACTTTATCTTATTTAGAAGTTATTTAGATATTTCATGAATATCCATTATTTAACTTAGTTTACTTAGCAAGACTAAGGTTTCAAGTTGCCAGGAAGATTTTGGACATGATTTTTAGGCAGCATATCATAAAACATAATTTTTGTTGGGATAAATAAAGTTTGTCAGAATGATTTAATTTGAGTAATATCAGATTTACCATCTCTAGAATCTTAAACATCTAGTTAAATATAATATTAGGTTATTTGACCAGTAAGTCCAAATAGAATGAAAATGTATGTTTGCATTATATTTAATGTTAGCAACTCTATAAACATGCCTATTTTATTAAACCCAACAATATCAAGTTAGTCTTATTTACCAAAGATTTATACAAATTACGTGGCAATGAAAAATATTTGAGTTGGCTCCTATAATTCTGGAAGTTTTAGAAGACTTCGTTTACATGAGAACTTATTTCTAAGCCAATTAAGATACAACTCCTTTAAGGGATTTGATAAATTAATTTGGTAATCCCATCTGGAGATAGAGAAATATCATTCATATATATACATATATGAATATGTATATGTGTATCATATATATATGTGTATATATACATATGTGTATATGTGTATATGTATATCATTCATATATATACATATATGAATATGTATATGTGTATGTATCATATATATGTGTGTATATATACATATGTGTATATGTGTATATATATACATATATACAGATAGTTCAGTTTTCATTTTTAAATTTTATCTGTAAGTCAGACTGGCTACCTTGGTCAACAGAGTTGGTTTATTCTTGTTTGAAATGAAGCCTCACATTAATGTCTCTGTTTATTTCAGATGATTTTGAAAAAGCCAAGGAAATTTTAACAAAGATGAGATACTTTTCAAATGTAGAAGAAAAGATCAAGTTAAAGAAGATACCTCTCTAATGATTACTAGTTTAAAAGTTTTAAAAATAAAGTTCTTATATATTTCTTTTCTGGCTTCTGCTAATTGAGACTAGAGATGCTTTGACCGCTTATAGCATCTTAGTTAAACCCGTGGCTCAAACATCACGGATTGTCGAAGTTTGTCATGAGAGGAAACAGTGTAGCCAGAGCTTGGGTGGTCCATTCTTTGTGTGATATTTAATACAGCATGCTCCCCCTCTAGGCCAGTAAGTGAGGAGGTGGGGATGTGGCCAGCTTGAGGCCCTGGAGAAGGGGTTGGCAAGTTTTTACTACAAAAGGCCAGATAGCAAATACTTTAGGCCCTGTGGCCCATACTGCCTCTGTTGTAACTACTCAACTCTGTCATTGTAGCTTTTTGTCTACAAAACAGGCAGGGGACTAGATTTGGTCCAGGCTTTCCCAACGTCCACCCTAGAACCACATCTTCTTTCTAATTAGTAGTGCCCTTGTTACCACAAACTGCATTCAGTTTGGTAACCATGCAGAGGTGCCTAAGAATCTCTCAGGCCTACATTTCAGAATGTAGATAATATTTATTACCAGTTAGTCTGGTATTTAACACCAACCCCATTTCCAGCTTCACCTTGGTGGGGTTGGAGCAGTTTTAATTTCTTTCTGGACAGTTGACACTCTCTTTTCTATTCCCCCACTCCTCTAATCCACCCGAAGAACAACTCCTGCTTACTCTTTTGGATCTTTGGAAATTCAGATTAAGTTCTTGATTCATTTCTAGAAGGAAAAAAATGTCCCCCCTTTTTTTAAGTCTCTGGATTAAGGAAGATTAAAATAGAAAATTCTGCTTAAAAAATTCCAAGAACTGAATGGGTGGCTCAGTCATTTAAGCATCCAACTTTTGATTTTGGCTCAGGTCATGATCCCAGGGTCATGGGATCAAGCCCCACATCGGGCTCTGCACCGAGCCTGGAGCCTGCTTAAGATTTTCTCTCTTTCCCTCTGCCCTTGTCCCCCACTGGTGTGCTCTCTCTCTCTCTCTCTCTCTCTCTCTCTCTCTCTCTCTCTCTCAAATAAAAATAATAATAAATAAACAGAAAGAAATTCCAAGATGGGTGCCTGGCTGGCTCAGTCGGAGGGACATGTGACTCAATCTCAAGAGTTGTGAGTTTGAGGCCCACATTGGGTGTAGAGATTACTAAAAAATCAATAAACTTGAAAGAAAGGAAAGGAGAGGAGGGGAAGGGAGGGGAGGAAGGAAGGAAGGAATCTGAAGAAATGACAACTCTTGGAGAGAATTATTTGTTTATAATTGAAAAGTGAGAACCAAGGTTTAACTCCTAGAGCTTAAAACTGCGGCTCTTTGGGGCACTTGGGTGGCTCAGTCAGTTGAGTGTCCGACTTCAGCTCAGGTCATGATCTTTGGATTCATGAGTTCGAGCCCTGCATCAGGCTCTGTGCCGACAGCTCAGAGCCTGGAGCCTGCTTCAGATTCTGTGTCCCCCTCTCTCTGCTCCTCCCCCCACTCATGCTCTGTCTCTCAAAGATAAATAAACGTTAAAAGAATTTTAAAAATTTTTTTAAAAACTGTGACTCCTTTGCATCCTCCCTCATCCTTGTCTAATAAATTTACATCTCATGAATCCTAATCCTGTTATACTGAGTTTGTTAACATTTTAGGATTTATGGATCTTCTGAAGGCAAATTAACCACAGCAGCTGTCTGGCTTAATGGTATTTAGGAATATCAGCACAATCACCAACTCTCACATTTTCCGAGGAGAATGAGTTATTTGTCTAAAAACACACAGGGAGTCTTTAAGTAAACAATTACAGTGCAAGCAAATGTCCTGATTAAATTGGGTGCTTCTGCAAAGGAATAGGAGATGAAAGCAGTGCTTGAAGTACTTCTGCAGACAATCTTCATTCCTCCTTCAGAACAATGACCAGAACCAACACAATCTGACCACAAAAAGAGATCAGATAAACATCTTTGGAGGAATTTCAAAGAAACTTTTCCCCTACCTGTTGCCATTAGCTGGGAAGCTCACTATGCCTCCCGGTAAAACTACTTCTGATTTAAGGGATAAAAAAAAAAAAAAATTATTTCTGAGTCTGGGATTACTTTTTTTTGTTTTTCCTTCACTCTTTCAAATTCTTTCCCTGTTAGTGTAAAGTCTAAGTTTAGTGGGACTTCTAAATCCAGGAACCTTTGCACGTATTCCCTAACAAAGCCCTTATGGGGAAGTATACTTCCTGGCATCTGCAAGGTTAGTAGCCCTATTTGGATTAAAGGGTTTTTTTTTTTTTTTAGTTTTTTTAATGTTTATTTATATTTGAGAAAGAGAGAGAGAGTGCAAGCGGGAGAGGGGCTGAGAGAAGGAGACAGAATCTGAAGCAGGCTCCATCCAGGCTCTGAGCTGTCAGCACAGAGCCTGAAGCGGGGCTCCACCTCACGGACCACGAGATAATGACCTGAGCCAAAGTCAGACGCTTAACTGACTGAGCCACCCAGGCACCCTCTTTTTTTTTTTTTTAAGTTAAGTAATCTCTACACCCAATGTGGAGCTGGAACTCACAACCCCAAGATCAGGAGTCACATACTCTTCAGACTGAGCCAGCCAGGTACCAAGTGAAACAAATTAAGCACTCACCTCCCTCCCCACATTATTCCCAATATAGAAAAAATTTATCAGAACAATAAGAGGTTTTGATTAATTTGTGATTATTTCTTCTCCAACTCTGCTGTTCAGACAGGCCCAGTCTTGTGGATTGGATGGGTCCCCCCAAAAATTTACATGGTGAAGCCCTTACCCCCAGTGTGGCTATACTCAGAGATGGTACCTCCAAGGCATTAAGGTTAAATGAGGTCATAAGGGTAAGGCTGTCATCAGACAGGATTCATGTCCTTATGAGAAAAGATACTTTCTCCCTACACTCATGCACTAGGGAAAAATCTTGTGAGAAAGCCAGAAGGAAGGCAGCCAGGAACAGACTCCTCACCAGAAATAGAAACTAACCATGCTGGCACCTTGATCTTGGATTTCCAGCCTCCAGACCGTGAGAAAATTAACTTCTATTGTTTAAGTCACCCAGTCTGAGGTATTTTGTTATGGGATCTGACCTGTCTGATACACCTGGATTTGAATCCTAGCTCTGCCACCCATTTGCTTGAGTCCACAATTACGCTAAGCTTCATTTCCTGTCTTTAAAATGGTGATAATAATACCTATTTCACAGGATTGTTGTAAGGATCAAATGAAATAAATTATCTAAACAAATTGGTTAGCCCAGTGCATCGCATATGGGAAGCACTCAAATGTGACTTTTAAAATTACAATAACTACTGGGGCACCTAAGTGGCTCAGTCAGTTAGGTGACTGACTTTGGCTCAGGGTCATGATCTCACAGTCCATGAGTTCAAGCCCCATGTTGGGCTCTGTGCTGACAGCTCAGAGCCTGGAGCTTGCTTCAGATTCTGTGTCTCCCTCTCTCTCTGGCCCTCCCCAGCTTTCACTCTGTCTCTCTTTCTCTCAAAATTAAACAAAACTTAATTAATTAATTAATTAATTAATTAAAAAAAATTTTTTTAACGTTTTATTTATTTTTGAGACAGAGAGAAACAGAGCATGAACGGGGGAGGGGCAGAGAGAGAGGGAGACACAGAATCGGAAGTAGGCTCCAGGCTCTGAGCCATCAGCCCAGAGCCCGACGCAGGGCTCGAACTCACGGACCGTGAGATCGTGACCTGAGCTGAAGTCGGACGCTTAACCGACTGAGCCACCCAGGCGCCCCAATTAATTAATTAATTAAAATAAAATTATAATGAATACTTTTATTATTTGGCAACAAAGTCATACCTTTTCGCATCAGAGTAAACAATACCTCTTCAGCAGAGTTTCAAGCACCTACTTTGTGCAAGAGAATGTTCAGCCCTGGAAGAAATGCATAAACAGATGCTTCCTGTCTATTTGGGGATTATACCAATAATCAAAACAATAATAAAAGTTCCCATTTGCTGGGGAGACTGGTTGGCTCAGTCAGTAGAGCATATGACTCTTGATCTTGGGGTCATGAGTTTGAGCCCCATATTAGGTTCAGAGATTAGTTTTAAAAAATCAGTAAAAAAAAAAAAAAAAAAGTTCCCATTTGCTCCATAGTTACTATGTGTAATATTTTGCATGAATCCGTCAAATTATACCCAATTCAACTCATTTCACAGATGAAGAAACAAGCTCCCAGAATATAAGAGTCAAGAGCTAGGATTCAAACCCAAGTCTACCTCAGCCTGTGCTCTTAGGGAGGCTGAACCCACCAGATTAAGCACCAGCCAAGAAGATTAAACAATTTGCACACCAGGGGCCATTTACCAGGGCCCATGCCAAACAGAAGCAGGACTTGACCCAAGTCCCTATTTCCAAGGCCTGCACATACAGCTTCACTGGGCATAGGGAGGGATCGCTCTCAGGTAAGAAGGTTTCAGGGAAGAGGGGGAGTAGAGTCCAGACAGGCAGAGAGAAGCTGTATCATGTGTCCCCAAGCCCCATCCCCTGGTTGAATGACTCTAGGAAATCTCACAGGACTTGGTATTTCGTCCTACTCATGGCTACGATGTATTACAATGAAAGGATCAAAAGCCAACTCAACAAAGGGAAAAGGCACATGGGATGAAGTCCAATGGCAACCAGGCACAGGCTTTAGGGGTCCTCTCCCAGGAAGTCCCACAGGGCACGCTCATTCCGCCAGCAACAAGCTATGACAACCTCCGTGAAAATGTCATCTGCAAGGGAAGCTCATTAGAGACTCAGGACCCAGGCTGTTTCTTGAGCACTGATCATATGAGCACTGATTGCCTAGCATGTGCCAGAATTCTAGACTCCCAGAAGGAAAAACACGTAGTCAGCATAAACTACATTGTTTCTACAATTTAGGTACAGTGGGCCAGTCTTATCAATCCTGGGAATAACTAAACTCTCCCCAAATCCAAATTCCCAGCCAAGGGCCAACCTTGTCAGCAGGCCTTTCTACGGATACGCAATCTCAGGACTGCTATGTTAACTTTTTTTCTGCGCAAGAGCCAAGGGCATTCGCATCAGAGCAGAGGGAATTCTATAACAAATAATCCAAAAGCAGAGAGGAAGGCGCCTCCATTGCTGAAGGGCTTTTTCCCATCTCTGTGGCTGCCACCAAGCAAAGAGAAAGATGCTGCTCTGAGTCAAGATACAGTCAGGCCTCCTAGGGTGTTCAATAGCAGGTGACAGAGCCTGTGCCTGACTTGCAGGTAAAGCTTTACTTTGACAAAGAATTCTTCTGGTTCTGTCACTTGTAGAATGTATCAGAGGTGGCCAGATAAAAAAAATACAACACACCATCTTGTCCTTTCTCGGGGCCACAGTCAGGAGGCAGAAGAATCATCAGAAATGAATCATCAGGGGCTCCTGGGTGGCTCAGTCGGTTAATGTCCAACTTCGGCTCAGATCATGATCTCACCGTTCGTGAGTTTAAGCCCCGCCTCAGGCTCTGTGCTAACAGCTCGGAGCCTGGAGCCTGCTTTAGATTCTCTATGTCCCTCTCTCTCTGGCCCTCCCCCACTCATTCTCTCTCTGTCTCTCTCTGTCTCTCTCTCTCTCATAAATAAACATTTTTTAAAAATTAAAAAAAGAAAACAAGAAACAAATCATCAGAGTACTGAGGAGTACTCTGGGCTTCAGGCAGAAAACAAACACATGGATGACAGGGGGAGAGAGGGGAGGGTGGGTACTAGGGAGGGGTGAGGTCTTCAAGGAAATGCCCCATCTCAAAGCCGGGGAGGAAGGGGAGACACAACTCAACCCTGGTAATTGTTGCCATGGAGAGATTCAGACACTGTGTTGACAAGTCTCATGACTTTTTTCAAGAGAGAAGCTGGAATTGAGATTTTAACAGGATATTTCCCTGGGACTGCAGAGACGATGGAAGCACCAAGCAAGAAACACCTAACTCAGCTGGGGTAAGGGGAGACGCAGGATGGGCTCTGCAGAGGAGATGATGTGAGAGCAGTAAGGTTAAAAAAAAGAAAAAAGAGAGCCCACCTAGTGGACTAAGGAAAGAAGAAATCAAGTTACGAATTACATTTGTGATACTGCAGATTTCACAAAATCAGACTGAACTGGGTTTCACATCTGGTGCTTCCTCTTCTGTGTGACCTTGAACTGTTGTCTGAGTTTCTTATCTGTAAAACATGGAAAGCCATAGCACCACCCTCAACAATGAGGACATATGTACAGGACAACAGAAGTGAGGAGAATATAAAGGACATCAGAAGCGAGGAGTATATAAATAGTGCACATAAAGTACTTAGCACAAAGCTGGATGCTGTACTCAGCAAATATTACTAGAAGCACAGAATGAGATGGGAGCAGAGAGGAAGGGCCTTTGGCCTCAGCGGGGGAGTTAGGGGCAGATTCGTGGAAGCTTCCTGAAGACATTTGGTGTTTCCAGATAGGTAAGCAGGAGACATGGCATACAAATGAAGGAGAATCTACTGCACTGGGGTTGGTGGGGGGAAGTAGGGGAGGGGCAGAGATGGTATTGAGAGAGAGGCAGCTAGGTTAGGAAGAGAAGTACAGTTGACCCCCTTTTTTTCCCCCTAAGTTTATTTATTTTGAGAGGGGGAGGGTCAGAGAAAGAGAGAGAGAGAGAGAGAGAGAGAGAGAGAGAGAGAGACAGAATCCCAAGCAGGCTCCACGCTGCCAGCACAGAGCCCAATACAGAGCTTGAACCCACAAAGCTGTGAGATTGTGACCTGAGCCAAAACCAAGAGTCAGATGCTTAACTGACTGAGCCATCCAGGTGCCCCTGAAGATTTTATTTTTAAGTAATTTCTACACCCAATGTTGGACTTGAACTTATAACCCTGAGATCAAGAGTCACATGCTCTACCAACTGAGCCAGCCAGGCACCCCGTGTAATGTATATTTTACCACAATTTAAAAAAAGAAACAAAATGTGCTCCTGACCACCATTTATACTGCAAACGTTGGTTGAGAAGCCATCACTTCTGTCTATGCTGTTTTTGTATATGTGTGTGCTTTTATCATTATGATAATATTTCCTATTTTGTCTGGCTTTCTTAGTTTCAAATTTTCAGAGAAGTGGAAGAAAGCTCACTAAACCCCCATGTATCTCTTATTCACAGTAGTGCCAACCCCCCTAGCATATGTTAGGGAAAAAATGGCACACACCACTAGAATCTCCCTAGAATATGCTAGAAAAAGAATGGGGTGGCCAGTATGAAAGGTGGCTGGGAGGGGGTGGGGGCACCCTCTCCGGAAGGTGCCCGCCCCCCCCCCCCCCAGTATTATAGTACTGGGGAATTAAAAAAAACTGGGGAGGATATCTGGGTGGCTCAGTGGGTTAAGTATCTGACTTTGGTTCAGGTCATGATCTCATGGCCCATGGGTCTGAGCCCTGTGTAGAGTTCTGTGCTGACAGTTCAGAGCCTGGAGACTGCTTCAAATTCTATGTCTCCTTCTCTCCTTCTCCTTCTCTGTCCCTCCCCTACTTCCACTCTATCTCTGTCTCTCTTTCAAAAATAAACATTAAAAAAATTTTTTTTAATTCATCATAAAAAAAAAAATAGGAAGAAGTAGAAGAAAAAAATGGCTCACAACACTAACAAGCTAGATGGTTTGTATTGCACACAGATCTAAGCCAACTTGCCCATGCGTGGCTATTGGGTTCCTTTAGGAAGGTGTTACTCTAAGGAAGGTGTTACTCTAACTAACTACTCAAAGTTAGTTACTCTACCATAACTTTCTACCAGATTTGTTGTTTTTTTTAAGTTGTGTATATACCATAAGGTTCAACTGTCTAAAGTGTACAGCTCAATGGTTTTAAGCCACTAGGTGGCTCAGTCAGTTGAGCGTCCAACTTTGGCTCAGGTCATGATTTTGCAGTTGACGAGTTCGAGCCCCGCGTCCGGCTCTGTGCTGACAGCTCAGAGCCTGGAGCCTGCTTCAGATTCTGTGTGTCTCTCTCTCTGCCCCTCCCCCACTCATACTCTGTCTCTGTCTCAAAAATAAAATAAACATTAAAAAAAAAAATTGTAGGGGCACCAAGATGGCTCAGTTGGTTAAGCATCCAACTCTTAGTTTCGGCTCAGGTCGTGATCTCACAGTTTCGTGGGTTGGAGCCCGGCATCGGGCTCTGTGCTGGCAGCATGGAGCCTGCTTGGGATTCTCTCTCTCTTCTCTCTCCCTTTCTCTCTCTCTGACCCTTCCCCACTCATGCTGTCTCTGTCTCTCTCTCAAAATAAATAAATAAACTAAAAAAAAAAAAAAACAAATTATAGACCACATCACCGTGTTATGCAGGTAAAACATCTCTGGGTGAAACTTCATTAATAAAGTTTTGGATTTTTTAAAACACGTGTGAGGACTGTGAAAACCAAGTTTAATGAGTAGCTAAGAATTTGTACAGTAGCCCTTGCATTGTTTCTTGGAACAATGTGGAAACAAGGAAGGTATTTCATTTCTCAGACTAATTGCCCATTTATTCTGCCCCGGTAATGGGCACCGAAGAAACCAAGGAATTTCGTGGGTATTCTCATTGACATTAACTCCAAAGAGCCGTGTGAGAATCCCTAATTTCAAGCCTACTCTTGCCAGAATCCATTCTACAAGGTGCTCCAAGAGTTTAGAGTGGGAGCGCTTGTCATTGCCTGCAATCTACAGGAACTCCCCTTCTGGCTCCAAAAACACCACAAACACTTCCTATACTGGAAAGGTCTGTTTGCATGCAAAAGATGGCAGTTGTTATTCGAGAAAAGGACAAATGTATGCAAAAATTTGGAGGTGAGAGGGAGGAACAGAGAAATTCAATGGAAAACAGAGGAAAATCCAAACTGCTGGCTGCAGACATCAGGTAGGGAGTGGGAAGAGATGAAGCTGAGAGGTAGGCAGGGGAGGGATCCTGAAGGAATAGGAGTCTGGTAAGGAGGCTAGACCTTCACCCGAGAGTAATAGGGAGTCATGGAAGGGTTTAAGGCAGGGGAGGAACACATCAGGATTGCATAGTGGACAAATACCTCTGTCTGTGCTATGGCTAACAGGCTGGAGGAGCCAGAGTAGAGCAGGAAGACTGGCTAGGTGGTTCCAGCAAGCAAGAGATCATGGAGCCTGCAGGGTCATAGTGGTACCAATATCCCACTTTCTGCAAAGTCCTACTTGCTTATGGGAGGAAGCTGCCACCCACTGGGACTGTGCTTACCAAGCAAGTGATATTATCTGTCTTGCCCCTTCTCTCCTGCCCTAGCCTCTCTTGTTGATATTGACCTGAGAAGCCACCTGTAGATGCCTCATCACCACAATCAGTGCTCACCATGACCATGCCAATGTCAAGATGACCCAGTTAGTCAACTAATAATAAACAAGGAAAAAAGTGGACAGGAGACCTAGACTAAAGGAGACTCAAGAGACAAGGAAACCTAATGCAGTGTTGAATCATGATGCCATCTATAAAAAGACATTTAGAGACACTCGGGAAAATGTGATTACAGATTAGGTGATTTTATTTTTTATATATATTTTAAAAATTCATGTATTTATTTTGAAAGAAAGAGTGAGAGCAGGGGAGGGGCAGAGAGAGAAGGAGAAAGAGAGAATCTCAAGCAGGCTCCACACTGTCATCACAGAGTCCAATGTGGGGCTTGAACTCACCAACTCCGAGATCATGACCTGAACCAAAATCAAGAGTTAGACACTTAACCAACTGAGCCACCCATGTGCCATGGGTGTTTTTAAAGAATTATTACTTTTGTTACATGTGATAATAGGATTTGGTTACTTTTCTTCCTTTTTTAAGCATTTGTTAGAGATAAACACTAAAACATTCACAGATAAAATATGACTCTGGGATTTGATTTAAAATAATCATGAAAAACTCCCATGACCTAATACAGTATTTCCTATTTACATATCATATCCCCTTATTATCCTCATATGAACTTTTTTATTTTTCAATTTTAGAGAGAGAGCATACACAAGTCGGGAAGAGTGGCAGAGGGGGAGAGAGAGAATCCCAAGCAGGAGAGCCTGACACAGGGTTCAATCCCTGACCCTGGGACCATGACCCAAGCTGAAATCAAGAGTCAGACGCTTAACTGACTGAGCCACCCAGGCACTCCTGCACACATTTTTTTCATACCTGTAGTCAAAATATATCAATACTTTTATGATCTGAACATTTAAGAACAAATGCTGCTTTTGAGAAGGCACCCTTTGGTGGCTGGGTGGCTCAGTTGGTTAAGTGTCTCTTTGTTTCAGCTCAGGTCATGATCTTATGGTTTGTGAGTTCAAGCCCCACGTCAGGCTCTATGCTGACAGCACAGAGCCTGCTTAGGATTGTTTCTCTTCTTCTCTCTCTGCCCCTCCCCTGCTCACACACACACACTTTCTCTCAAAATAAATAAATAAACTTTAAAAATAAGGTAAAGTAAAAAGTTCCAGTTATTTTACCTCCAAAAGATGATGCGTTTATTCAGGAATAAAAAATTGCAATTTGGGTGAAAAATGCTGCAGCAAAACCATAGGCAAGTCCAGGGAACAAAAAGTCCCTTTTTAAGGAGAAAAGGGATATGTCGTGGAGGATGTTACAAACTAAAAGTCCATTGGAGTAAACTGGGAGTTCGAAGTATGGTGGCTTTTCATTGGCTGAGCTGTTGCCTGATGAGGAAAGCATCTCTTCCTGGGCTGGAATAGTACAGTAGTATCCACCTGCAAGATCAAGTCTGGCTTTTCCTGTTGGGTTTGCAATTGACTACAAGTAGTAGGGCATGAGAGCTCCCCCTGCCAAAACCCCCCGGCTTCATTTTTTGGTGTGGTTTCCCATTACTGATTTTTCACACAACCCATTTCCTAGTTCATAGATGGCCATCTTTTTGCTGTGTCCTCACCTAATGTGAGGGGCAAGGGAGTTTCTTTCATAAGAGTATTAATCCCATTCATGAAGTCTCCACCCTCATGACCTAATCACCTCCCAGAAGCCCCACCTTCTAATGCCACTACATTAGGGGTTCATATTTCAACATATGAATTTGGTGGTGGGGGGTAGGGGTGGAGGGAATAACACAAACAGTCCATTGCACTTGTCATATTGAACATATTTATTTCAAAAACATTTATCTGGGGTACCTGGCTGGCTTGGTGGGTGAATCATGCAATTCTTAATCTCAAGGTTGTGAGTCTGAGCCCCACACTGGGTAGAGACTACTTAAAAATGAAAAAAAACCTTGGGGCGACTTGGTGGCTAGTTGGTTAAGCGTCCGGCTTTGGCTCAGGCCATGATCTCACAGTTCACGAGTTTGAGCCCTGCATCAGGCTCTGTGTGGACAGCTCAGAGCCTGGAGCCTGCTTTGGATTCTGTGCCTCCCTCTCTCTCTGCCCCTCCCCTGCTCGTGCTCTGTCTCTGTCTCAAAAATAAATAAACATTAAAACTTTTTTTAAATTATATAACATTTTAAAAATCTTAAGTAAAAACCAAAACCATGTTTCCTTTGTCTGACTACAAAGTAACACATATTCCTTGGAAAAAATAAAAGCTTAAAATTTACACCCACAAAGTGCAAGTTCTGATAACCCCACCCCTCATGGGTCATTGCCATCAAGTTTGGTTTGGTATCTTTTCTTCCAGAAGGGATGAAGCTTAATACTTTTGTATTAATATCCTATGAAGGTTGTTTCTTGCTGAGTTCTATTAACTACTGTGATTAATTATGTAGACAAATTATTTATCCTCTCTAAGCTTTAGTTTTATCACCTTTATATAGAATCATACATGTACCTGTGGCCCTGTTATGAGAGTAAAATGAGAAAATGTGGAGTTTTTGTGTCTGTGTTATTCACTAGCACACAGATACGTGTGTGCACATGTTACTGAATGATCTGTCATAGCCACTGACTCAGGAAATGAACAGGTGAGCTCTGGCGAGCGGCGCAGACAACTGCTCTGTCCCGGGAAATCCCAAGGGGGCTGGGCAAATCAAAAGCATAGCTGCCGCTTGGGTTTGCTAACACTGTTGCTAAACAAACTCTGATAAACTCATTGCAAGGAAAGCTGATCACTCAAAAGTCAAGGATCTGGAAAAGAGAGAGAAATTTATTTTGGCAGAGGTAGAAGACTCAAGCCTTAACACCTGACCTTTCCAATTGCAAGATGGATACCTAGAATTTTATAGAAAGAGGTTCAGCGGGGTACCTGTAAGAAAACAAGCAGAGAGCACGTGATCGTGGGTGGGTTTTGGAGTGTTCAGCCTACCAAGGGCAGGGAAAGGGATGTGTGGGGTGTGGAGGTCTTCTAGGCATTCCATTGCTGTTCTGGTAATTGTGAATGCCTCAAGAAAGGGCAATAAGAAATAACTGTTTGGAGTCTATAAATGAGCAAGACAGCTTCTGTGTACACATGCACACAAATAAGAAAAAAGACTAGAGGTGGGCCTGGGTGAATCAGTCGAGAGTCAGACTCTTGATTTTGGCTCAGGTCATGATCCCAGAGTCTTGGGATCAAGCCCCACGCTGGGCTCTGCACTGAGTGTGAAGTCTGCTTGGGATTCTCTCTCTCTCTCTCTCTCTCTCTCTCTCTCTTTCTCTCTCTCCCTCTGCCCCTCTCCCTACTTGCACGATCTCTCTCTCTCTCTAAAATAAAATTTAAAAACAACAAAATTAAAAAGGAAAAAGACACGGAGGATATTCATATAATGGAGCTCCCTGTGGGATGGTACTAAGGCTTTTTATTTTTATTTTTTGGCTCTCTATATTTATATCACCACCTCCACTCATTTTCTGCTAGAGTCTGTGTTAGTTTTATAACCAGAAAATACTGGTTTTGTTCTTAAAGACGACAGATAAGATGAGTCACCAGGAGAAGAGTCAGGAGGGTATTGTCTAAATGTCTGTATGTCTGACCCAGCAACTGCATGAGAGATTGACTGGAAGTCACTTCAAAGAGGCAGGCCTGGATTGTCACTGAAAAGAAGAGATGCTCTCAGCAGCCACCATCAAATTCTGTACCCGCTCTTCCCAGTCTACTGTAGGAGACGATGCACAATAATCCTCAGTCTTTTGCTTCTAGGGTCTGAAGTCCCAAGGAGTCTGTGTCTCACAGAGACACAGGGCTTTCTGCCAGGGAATTCAAACAGGTGGAGCAAAGCCTAGCATGTTACGTCAGTGTCTAAAGTTGACGTGGGGTTGAACTCCCTCACTTATACATAAGGAAACTGGGAACTGTAACTTGCCTCAGTGTTCTTATCTGTAGAATGGGGAGTAATAAAAGCACCTAACTCATGGCGTTATTGTGAAGAATACTTGACCTGATATTCGACCTGCAAATAGGAAGAACCTAATAAATTATTAATTCTAGTACATTGCCTGAAAAGGGATATACAACTTAGTATAGAAGTGTGAACTAAAGAATGAATTTGGATGGGCTTTCAAGAAATACAATTAGGTGGACAGTGGTTTTACAATGATATTTAGAGTATGACAGTTGTAGAGGTCAATGCCACAAAACAAGCCACTTTTGCGTGAATGTTATTTTAAGTTAAAATAGAGCGTCTGGGTGGCTCAGTCGGTTAAGTGTACGACATGGGCTCAGGTCATGATCTCCCAGTCTGTGAGTTCCAGCCCCACGTCGGGCTCTGTGCTGACAGCTCAGAGCTCAGAGCCTGGAGCCCACTTCTGATTCTGTGTCTCCCTCTCTCTCTGGCCCTCCCCGCTCATGCTCTGTCTCTCTCTGTGAAAAATAAACATTAAAAAAAATTAAAAAAATAAAAAAAAGAGAGCGAAACCCAACAGATTTAAAAAAGCTCTTTACCACCCCCTAAACTGCTTGCTTTACCAGGAAGAGAGCCATTAACAGAGATTCTTCTTTACCAAGAAACTTACATACATAATAAGGGAACCTTTGTTTTCCAGAAACATCTCCCTACACCTTTTTGCTAATGGTCTCCCTCTCACTTTGTATCCTGTTTGTTTTGTTTTGTTTATTTTTATTTTATTTTATTAAATTTTGTAAAATGTTTATTTATTTTTCAGAGAGACAGATTGCGCATGAGTGGGGGAGGTACAGAGAGAGAGAGACACACACAGAATCTGAAGGAGACTCCAGGCTCTGAGCTGTCAGCTCAGACACTCAGGCTCAAACCTAGGAATCACAAATTCATGACCTGAGACAAAGTCAGACGCTTAACTGACTGAGCCACCCAGGTGCCCCTATTTTTTTTTTATTTTTGAGGGGGAGTGTTGGAGGGGCAGCGAGAGGGGGGGATAGACGATCTGAAGCAGGCTGTGTGCTGACAGCAGAGAGCCTGATGTGGGGCTCGAACTCAGGCACCGGAAGCTTATGACATGAGCTGAAGTCAGCCACTTAACTGACTGATCCACTGAGGAGACCCCCCCTTTGTGTCCTTGACCCCCACCCCTCTCTTTACCTCATATAAGCCCCTTTTGTTGCCTATGTTTGGAATTTCTTATCTATGCGGATTCCCCCTATGCACAAAATTAAGTTTGATATTCTCTTGTTAATCTGTCCCATGTCAATTTGATTCAGTCCAGCTAGAAGGACTTGAAGGGCAGGGGAAAATTCTTCCTCCCCAACACTCTCTTTTCATAAATATATATTTATATTTACATGTGTATATAATATCATCTGAAACCGTATTTTTTCAGGGGAAGAATGAGGTGGCCATTTGTAGAAATGACCCAGGAGACTATCTTTTATATCCAATTGAGGTAAGTAGGGTGTTACCTTATGGAGGCAAACTGGATTCTAAAAGCCACTAAGAAAACTTAAACCTAATCTAGGATATTACATTAGGCAAAAGAGGTTCATTCTTTCCTTTTTTTTCCTTAGACTATAATGAGGGCAAGGGAAATGGAGAAAGGTGAAGAGAATTTGGAAGCATTTCACAAATAAAGCCCATAGGAATTTCTAACTGATTAAGTATGGGGGTGAACAAGAAGGAGGCATCAATGATGACGCTTAGGTTTTGGGTTAGAAACAGAAAAGCATCTTCTGACAGCTGTAACTGGCTTGGTACTATCTATCACATAGATTTTGGTGTCTTCCTTTTATTTTTTATTTTTTATTTTTTTATTTAAAAAATTTTTTTAATGTTTATTTTTGACAGAGACAGAGAGAGACAGAGAGAGAGAGAGAGAGAGAGAGAGAGAGAGAGAGAGCATGAACAGGGGAGGGTCAGAGAGAGAGAGACACAGAATCTGAAACAGGCTCCAGGCTCCGAGCTGTCAGCACAGAGCCTGACACAGGGCTCGAACTCACAGACCGCGAGATCATGACCTGAGCTGAAGTCGGATGCTCAACTGACTGAGCCACCCAGGCGCCCCTGGTGTCTTCCTTTTAAATTTTTTTTTAATGTTTATTTTTGAGACAGAGGGAGAGACAGAGTATGAATGGGGGAGGAGCAGAGAGAGGGAGACACAGAATCTGAAGCAGCCTCCAGGCTCTGAGCTGTCAGCACAGAGCCCGACGCGGGGTTGGAACTCACGAACCCTGAGATCATGATCTGAGCCAAAGTCGGACGCTCATCTGACTGAGCCACCCAGGCACCCCAGTATCTTCCTTTTAAACAACTTCACAGGACGTCACCATCAAACAAGGACTGAGATGTGACTTTGACGGATCAAGATAGAAACAAGACCACTTCGTAATCGTGTCTGAACACAGACAAAAATGTGAACATCATGCAAACCACAAAATTGGCCAAACATCCCCCTAGCTAATATGAAGGACTGTTGCTTCCTCACCAGGTTTAGCTTGCCTTCATTCTTCCCACCTTCTTGAAAAGACTAAGTTACCCAATCATAGAATTATCCTTGTTTTCTTTTTTTTTTCAACGTTTATTTTTATTTTTGGGACAGAGAGAGACAGAGCATGAACGGGGGAGGGGCAGAGAGAGAGGGAGACACAGAATCGGAAACAGGCTCCAGGCTCTGAGCCATCAGCCCAGAGCCTGATGCGGGGCTCGAACTCACGGACCGCGAGATCGTGACCTGGCTGAAGTCGGACGCTCAACCGACTGCGCCACCCAGGCGCCCCCTTGTTTTCTGACAATATAATTTCTAGAACAAAGCCCTGCTTCCTTGATCCTTCCCCCCCAAATCACCTAAGACAGTCCCAAATCCTAAAAGAAGCTTTTCCTTTTTCTTTTTATGTTTACTTTTTCAGAGAGAGAGAAAGAGAGAGAGTAAGCAGGGGAAGTACAGAGAGAGGGGAGGACAGAGACTCCGGTGTGGGCTCTGCGCTGTCAGCAAAGCGCCCAGTGCAGGGCTGGAATCCGCAGACCGTGAGACTTTGACCTGGGCCGAAGTCGACGCTAAACCAACCGAGCCACCCAGGTGGCCCTAGAAGAAGCTTTTTCTAACACCTTCTTACTGAGACACTCCCTCACTGTAAGCAATCAGGAAATCTATCTTTGTTCAGTTACAGGTATGTTCTTGGTGGTCTTTGGCTAAAGGGCATTTAAGCAACTAGACTGGATGATACTGTCATTCTCTGAGATGGGAAAAATGGTATGATCAGTGGTTGCGGCGGACTAACTTTGCTGGGCCCTCTGGCAAGAGTGTCTGTGGATCCAGTCACAGGCTGGAAGACTTGCCAGTACCTCTCACCAGCCTCCTGAGGTTTTTCCTGATCCTCCAAGCAGGTCTCACTAAGGAAACACTAACTTCATTTACATTAAAACATGGAAAGAAATAATAGCTGATATTTAACGAATATGTGCTATGTGCCAAGAATTGTTCTGGTGCCAAGCATTGTTCTAAGGGATCTATTCTTTGCTTGTTTTTTAAAGTAGGATTTACGCCTAGTGTGTGGCTCGAACTCATGACCTGGAAATCAAGCGTCCCAAGCTCGCTGAGCCAGTCAGCCACCCCAAGACCTACATGTTTTTATTCATTTAATTTTCTCATCAACCCTAAGAAGATAGGTACTATTATTACCGGGTTTTACTATTGAGAAAACTGAGGTACAGAGGTGTGAGAATTGGAACCTATTTCACACTCGAGGCTCTTCAGAGCCATCCTCCAGCCCCAGCCAGCTAAGCCGAGGCAGCCATCTTGTTTGTAGTCCTCTTCGACTGCAACTCCCAGCACCCTTCGCGACAGCAGCTCTCCACACACAACAAATCCCGGCGTGCCCCTCGGCGGCCCGGGGTGGAGGGTTCTAGAAGGCGTGACGTGGGGTCGAGAGCGGGCTCAGAGGCAGGCGCCTCTCAGCAGTCGCTGTGGCCGCAGCTGCCGGGCCTGGGGACGCGGGCGGCCGGGGCCGCGGACGCAGCCCTCTCGTCTCCCCGGCCATGGCCGCGCTCGGCCGGCCCTTCAGCGGCCTCCCTCTGAGCGGCGGCCCGGACTTCCTGCAGCCGCCGCCGGCCTTCCCCGGCCGGGCCTTCCCGCCGGGAGTGGACGGCGCCGAGCTGGCCCCGCGGCCGGGACCCCGCGCCTCCCCGAGCAGCTCCGGCGGGAGCGCGGCGCGCGGACGGTGAGGAGCCGGCGGGGTGGGCGGGCGCGGAGCTCCGGCTCATTAATCCTCACGACCCTCCGCGGGGGGCTCCTGAGCCCCCACATAGCGGATGAGAAACTGATCCCCAGGGACGTTAACTGTAAGTCGCTTGGGGCCACACAGCCCGGGAGTCCGGGGAGGACCGCGGCAGGCCTGCGCTTCCGAAAAGTGAGCAGACTTTGCCGAGCTTGTCCACTTCGGGGCGGGGGTGGAACCCGGGCCGCCCGGAGCCCGGCCGTCCCCTCGGCGCGGCCGCCAGTGCTAACTTTCAGCGCTTCTCAGACACTCACTCGGTTTCTCATCTGCAAAGAGGGACAGAAATGGGTCCTGCTAGTGAGACCGTGGAAGTAAAGTGCTTAGCATAGTGCCTGCCCCTAGAAACGTTTTCCCCACGTCGGTCCCTCCGGATTCATTTCCCACTCTCTTGACAAAGTGAGAAGTTGAGATTTCAACTTCTGACTCCGCCGGGACCACCCAACCAGACCGACCTTGTGATCTGGATATCCAATCCCAGTCGGGAAGGAAGGGGACAAGCCAGTACTTGTGGCATCGGCAAGATTATTGGGGAAAGGAAGAGTGGATGCCGAAAACAACAGGCTCAGTAAAGTACTCAATTGACTGATTTTGTTTGTTTCAACAGTGTTTCAGTTCGCTGTAAAAAGAAACACAAGCGAGAGGAGGAGGATGATGAGTAAGTTTCAGGTGCCATTTATTCACTTTATGGTCATTTAATCTATTTTATATTCTCAGTTACCTAAAAGTGAAAAGGTGAAACGTTAGGTATCTGTGCAAGGAGGCACAAGGAACTGCTAACATTGGTCGCCTTTTAGGGAAAGTAAGTGGGTAGCTGGCATGCCGGAGGGAGACTTCTCTCTAATCCTTAGCAATGTTTGAGTTTTCATCCATGTAAATATTATTACGTGCAGAAAGTAAAAGAATTTCAAGTGTGCAAAAGGGTAAAAATTGTAAAGTGTTAGAGTGCATGCTCCCCTTTTCTCCACAGATGCAACCCCTGTTACCTGTTTCCAATTTCTCCTTTGGAAGATAATCTAAAAACTTAACGAGTTTATAACTGTATATACCTCAGGTTTTCTACATTTCTAAGAAGGTAACTTCACATTGTGTAACACTTTGGTCTTTTCATTTTGCTATCCTGTGGCTTGTTGCATATGGGCAGGTAGACCTCTACCTAATTTCTTTTGCAACATTGAATAGAATTCTGTTGTAAGTAGGTATTATAGATCATTAACCAGTCTCCTGTCCACGGCTTTCTAAATTCTTTCTAGTCTTTTGCTTTTACTGTAGGTTAAATCTACCATGCCCTTCTTTTTTAAAGTTCCTTGTAGGGGCGCCTGGGTGGCTCAGTCGGTTAAGCGTCCGACTTCGGCTCAGGTCATGATCTCTCGGTTGCTGAGTTCAAGCCCCACGTCGGGCTCTGTGCTGACAGCTCAGAGCCTGGAGCCTGCCGGATTCTGTGTCTCCCTCTCTCTCTGCTCCTCCCCTGCTTGCGCTCGCTCTGTCTGTCTGTCTGTCTGTCTCTGTCTCAAAAATAAACATTAAAAAAAAAGTTCCTCGTATATATGTACAAGTAGGTTAATGGATTTCTAGATGGGGTATGGCATGCATTTTAAATTTGAACAAGAGTTGTTGCCAATTTATATTCCTTTTAACAGTGGAAATGGTTGCTTCTCCATCTTGTCACCAGAACTGTATTTTCAAACCGTGTGTTTGTTTGTTTTCAAACTTTTTTTTTTTAACCTCACTTCCGGGTAAAGTAATTACATCTCCTAGACAGGCAGTGTAATAGAAAAATGAGTGAAAGAATCTCTCAAAGAAGATATCGAAATGACCAACCAAAAGAAAGGTGTTCATTTAACTTTATCAGTCTTTAGGAAAATGCCTAGTAAAAGCCTCAGTGTGATCTACTTTACCACCAGATATTGGAGCACCCAGTAACTCTGCAATACTATAGATGAGAATGTAAATTGGTACAAGCACTTTGGGAAATAGTTTGGCATTATCTAGTAAGTTGAAGGCATACCTACTCTGTTACCCAAACGTTCCACTCTTGAGTAGGTACACACTCGCAGCAGGAGGCACGTACAAGGTTCATAGCGTCCTTGTTCATAATAGCTCTAAACTGGAAAAGACCCATAGGTCCCTCAACAGTAAAATGGATAAATTAAATTCATACAAAGGAATTCTATTCAGTACAAAGGGGCAAAAGAGAATGTATTGCATTTATCAACATGGATATGTCTTATAAGCATAATATGAGCAAAAAAAAAAATCCCAAGAATGTATACAGTACAATTTCCTAAGTACAAGGTTGAAAGCCAGGCATAGTTTTGCCCTAAACATTGTTTAGGGATGCATATTTACGTGCTTGATAATGTATTTTTTAAAAGAAGTAAATACTGTAATACAGTGTTTACCTGTAGGATGGAGAATATAGAGTACCATTTTGGGATGTTGGCAGAGGTCTGTATCTTGAATGTTATTATTTTTTTAATGCTTATTATTTTGAGACAGAGCACAGGAGGGGCAGAGAGTGAGAAGGGAGAATCCCAAGCAGGCTCTGCACTGTCAGCACAGAGCCTGATGTGGGGCTCAAATTCACAAACAGATCATGACCTGCGCCAAAACCGAGAGTCAGATGCTTAACCGACTGAACCACCCAGGGGCTCCTACAAATGTTATTTTTATGGATGCATATTTTCTAATTATTCATTGAATTGTATAAGTGTAGGATTTCATAGTTAAAATATGATCACTGTTTTAACTTATATCTTGTAAATTAAAGTTACGTCGAACATCTTTTCATTTAATGCATTCGTGTTTCATTGTGTCAGTTCATGTTTGTGCAGATTTCCTATTGCCGTATTGATCTTTTTCTTGTTCATCCATAAGAAATCTTTACGAAAGAAATCAGTAGTTTGTTATGTGTGTTATGCTTCCCCAAAATTTGTCATTTGCCTTTTAACTTTGTGTAGGTTTTGTTTGTTTTTTGGCCAGCAGAAACTTTGGATTTTCTAACTTTTTGAAGCATAGGCTAAATAGATTTGAAAGTTGTGTCAGTTTAAAAACCATCAGGCCAGACAGGATTTGGGTTCTTAATTGCCTTGGGATTGCTGCGCATACATAGGGACCTCTTTGCTCTTGTCTTTTGGAGTACTCTATAAGATATACTTGAATAAAGAGTCCCAGTGTTAAAAGTTTGAAGCGTAAAATCTGTTGGCTTAAAAAGTTAACCACCTTTGGGGGGGTGCCTGTCTGGCTCAGTTGGTAGAGCACGCAACGGGGTTGTCAGTTCAAGCTCCACATTGGGTGTAAAGCTTACTTTAAAAACTAAATAAAACCATCTTTAATTTACAGATGAAGAGATTGAGGCCCTGAGAATGAGGAACTTGACATTTGGATATCTAATGCGTGCTGCCCACCTGCCACTTCCATAGCTCTTATCTGTACTTTGAAGTCTTTTATATCACATTTTCTTTGGAGCTTAATTATCATTGATCTCTAATTACTTGCAAATGGACCTACAAGGCATGAGATAATTTAGTCCAAATCGTGTTGGAGGTTAGAGATCAGAACGCAACTCTTACACTCAGTTGCATTTCGTAGTTGAATTATTGGATGTGCTAGGAAATTATCTGTTCTCTCCAGATAGATGTATTCTTTTTCTTAGCTGGTTTTGTGTGTATAGTTTCTCCTGCTTTCCAAAACACCACACCATAAAACTATCCACTATTACAGAAATATTTGATGTATAGCTAGACATTTTTATTTTTTATTTTTTTTTAATTTAAAAAAAAAATTTTTTTTTTCAACGTTTATTTTATTTTGGGGACAGAGAGAGACAGAGCATGAACGGGGGAGGGGCAGAGAGAGAGGGAGACACAGAATCGGAAACAGGCTCCAGGCTCTGAGCCATCAGCCCAGAGCCTGACGCGGGGCTCGAACTCACGGACCGCGAGATCGTGACCTGGCTGAAGTCGGACGCTTAACCGACTGCGCCACCCAGGCGCCCCTAGCTAGACATTTTTAATACTTTCTTATCAGTTAAAACCAACTATAAACTAAACATATTATTGTGCTCACTTCAGCAGCATGTGTACTAAAAATTGGAATGATACAGAGATTAACATGTTTCCTGTGCAAGGATGATACACAGATTCGTGGAGTTACATATATTCAGATTATAGCTATAGTTGTGAGCATAGCATAAGATTTAGAGTTGTTGAATCACTATGTTGTACACGTAAACTAATGTAACACTGTGTCAACTATGCTAAAAAGAAAAAAAGACCTCAAAAAACTAAACCATTTTTTAAAAACATTTAATAGTTGATTCCAATAAAAGTCTAGGTTCAAGAGAGCATTGTCAGATTTTATATTGCCAGAGACTTTAATGTTGATTTTTGTATCCTTTTTTTTTAAAGTTGATTTTTGTAGTTGTACCGTGAATAGAAATTTCTTGTAAAATACATACCACTTCCTTTGACCTTCAATTTAGAGAGTCAGAAGCTGTGGTAGCCATTAACAAATTTATTTTTTTTATTTTTATTTTTTTTTAGTTGCAGAGCTGTGTTCTGTTTCTGACACTGCACTTGCTGATGCCCAAGCAATAAAGTACTTCTGGTCTAAATACTTAACTAGAATAGGACCAGTTGTCTATTTTACCTGCTTCAGAGTGTTTTCAACTAAATTGGGCATGTTGTAGTACATGCAAATACTAGTTCATGGCATAAGCTTGAACTGTTGAACTTCCTGTAAGGAGGCCACAAGTTCCAGTGAGAATGGCATAAGAGCTAGGACTTGGGAGCTTTGGTGTCTGGTGCCCAACGTGTAACTCTACCTTGTATGACAAAGAGACTCAGAGCCAAATCATAGTCTCTGACATTCTGGAGAGGATCAAGAGAATCATCTACAGCCTTTTGGAACATACCTGATCAAGCATGTATTTTCGTCCTGCAGGAGTATAGAACACCTATAGACTATCTCCCCATGTGGAGCAAGCAGAATTGTGACAAAATATGGCTGGTGCTGAATTGCTGCTTTGTGGTTTTGGTTTCTGTACTTTCCACGTGACCTACCCAGAGCCAAATAGGAATGACTTTAAGTTCCCACATTGAATACTTATAATCTGAGAAAGCAAAATCTTGCAGGTACAGTCTGATACAGAAGAGAGCAGTAGAAGAAAACATCTCAAGGAGGCTGTCAAAATGACAGAAAATGCAAAATTCTCCATCTTGCAATCACACCCTATCAAAAATTAGAGTTTTTTGTATAAGAGTTTAGGCATAGGGATTAGACATAGGGATGATAAATGTTTTATGTATATGATTCTGAATTTTCATTGATTTTTTTTTTTTTTTCAGTTGTCCAGTAAGAAAGAAAAGGCTAACTGAAGCAGGGCTGTGTGCTGGTCCTAATGACTGGATTCTTTGTGCACATCAGGATATAGAGAGTCATGGAGTAAATCCGTGTACTAGTGGCCTCTCTGCACCTGGCATGTTAGATGTAATTTGTGAAGAAATGGATCAGACAACGGGAGAACCACAGTGTGAAGTTGCCCGAAGGAGGCTTCAGGAAATTGAGGACAGGTGAATGGGTAGTGTATGTTGCTGGCTTCTTGTTGGTCTCATGTGCCATCTCTGCTCTCTTAAGCTAGTCTAATTAGTCAGTTTGGTCATAATGGTGATCCTCAATCTCTCAGACTATGAACTCAAAGTTTACACATTAAATGTTAAAGTAAGTGCTTCTCATAGAACTTTGCTGGATGTTAGTGTTTCTGAATATTAATTTTTGGTTTATGGGAGTTTTCAGGGACATGGTCTTCAAATTTGATTGCATCTGATGTAAAACTTGTGTTAAATACTGAGTAACTCTTCTGTCTGTACTTTCTTCACTCAGCCTCATGTTTTACTTGATCTTTTCTTATAGCATCTGTTGCTTTTATTATTATTTTTTAAATTTTGTTCAATTGCTACAGTACATAATAGCTTGACTAATTTTTCTTTCTCTGCTTCTGCTGCCTTTATTTAGGATAATTGATGAAGATGAAGAAGTTGAAGCTGACAGAAATATTAACCATCTCCCCAGTCTTGTTCTTTCGGACACCATGAAAACAGGTTTGAAGAGGGAATTTGATGAAGTCTTTACAAAGAAAATGATTGAGTCCATGTAAGTGTTGGTTCCTGGTTTCCCTTTAATTGTGATCTTGAAGGGAGACCTGGTGGTTTCTCCGGACAAGGCCCATGCTATCCTAGTCTTGTCTCCTGCTCACCATCCCAATGAAAGTACAATAGGTTTTCTATTTAGCTTAGTCTGGATACAGACTTTTTTCTTAGTTAACTGTGGGTGAACAAGATACTGTGCATGGACAAGTTTGAAGTATACATACCTTCTTAACCTCAGATTCTTTTGAAGTTCTGAAGTGGGTGACCATCTAATACTTCGGGATGGGAGGATTGACGATAGCCTATTCTCTTAAAGTGTTGTAGGATATGGAACCACATTTCAAAAGCTCTTGTTTACCAGCCTCTCTCAGTTGTTCAGGAACACCATTAAGACCTAGAAAACAGGTGCCTGGGTGGCTCAGTTAAGTGTCTGACTTCGGCTTAGGTCATGATTTCACCACTCATGAGCCCTGCATCAGGCTCTGTGCTGACAGCTCAGAGCCTGGAGTCTGTTTTGGATTCTGTGTCTCCCTCTCTCTCTGCCCCTTTCCCACTCTGTCTCTCTCTCTCTCAAAAATAAATAGCATTAAAGAAAAAAATTTTTTAATAAAAATAAAAAATAAAAAGACCTTAAAAATAAACCAGAAGAAATCTACCATCAGCCAAAACAGTTACCACAAAGGCCACAATCCAAAGCTTGTGTTCTTGTCTCATAGTGGATAGTCTCTCAGGGCTTTAGCTCTAAGCCAGTTTGTTCTTAAGTTAGACCCAGCTTACTGAGCTCAGGTACCTGGATTCTTAGATCATCAGAGTAGAAACGAAGAAACAGCAAGTGAGAGCAGTACAAACTCATAGTAGTGAGTAGTGACAATACAGTGTGAGGACTAGAGCGGAAACTAGAAAGCACACATAACCTAAAAAGCAAAGCAGCCTGGGGCCATTAACATAAAAACTAATGCTAGTCTGTAATTCCTATAGTCCTTGAGCTTATAAGATCTGAAGCCATCATTATCCACGTGTAAAGTAATAGTCAAGTCACGAAGTGCCATTTAGGTGTTGCCTGGAAAATACCGTAGACAGATTTGATACTTCGTGAGGGTAAGTGTCAGATATCTGAAAAAACCTCTTAGGACACCAGCCCCAGTGATGCCAAGCAGATGAGGCATTATTGCCTTTGGCCACAGTGGGTTCAGCTGCTACTTGATGTTAGATCACAGAGGTTTTGCATTAGCCCCCTAGCTCGAGCTTATAATTAACTAATCAGCCCTGAGAGTGGGTAAATAGCCAAGAGTAAACAGGTCATGTTGCCCTACAGCCTAAAAAAAATAGCAATTTCTGCTCTCAGTAGTTTTCCAGAAGCTAACCTTTGGGAGTATTCTTCATTGTGGTTTATTTAGTTTTATTTGCCTTTAGGTTCCAGAAACCATCAAACCATCACTGGATGGAGGAGGACTGAGGGGCAGGCAGGCCCTGGCAACATAATCGTTTAGACTTATTGCAAAAAGCATTATACTTCATAGTTATACTAAGCAAAAGGTATACAGAGATGCTTTTAATGTGTTTGGTCAGTGTTTCATTTATAGTTTAGGGGCACCTGGGTGGCTCAGTCGGTTGAGCATCTATCTGACTTCGGCTCCGGTTATGATCTCATGGATCGTGGATTCGAGCCCCACATCGGACTCTGTGCTGACTGCTCAGAACCTGGAGCCTGCTTCGGATTCTGTGTCTCCCTCTCTCTCTGCCCCTCCCCTTCTTGCGCTGTCTCTCTCTCTCTCTCTCTCTCTCTCTCTCTCTCTCTCTCAAAAATAAACGTAAAAAATTTATAATAGTTTAGGTGAAGATAGTAGCTCATATCTACTAATATTAACCACAATTTGAGAAACTTATAACAGCATTGAATCAAGGGCCTCTGTTTTTCTTTTTCTTTTTTTAATCTAATTTATTTTTTATAGTTTACATCCAAGTTAGCATATGGTGCAACAATGATTTCAGGAATAGAATCCTTAAGCCCCTTACCCATTTAGCCCATCCCCCACAACCCCTCCAGCAACCCTCTGTTTATTCTCTATATTTAAGAGTCTCTTATGTTTTGTCTCCCTCCCTGTTTTTATATTGCTTTTGCTTCCCTTCCCTTATGTTCGTCTGTTTTGTATCTTAAAGTCCTCACATGAGTGAAGTCATATATTTGTCTTTCTCTGACTAATTTCACTTAGCATAATAAGGGGCCTCTTTTTCACATTGGATGTTTATATTGCTTTTATTTTTAAATATTTTAAGTAATCTCGGGGCACCTGGGTGGCTCAGTCGGTTAAGTGCCCGACTTCGGCTCAGGTCATGATCTCATGGTTTGTGAGTTTGGGCCCCACGTGGGGCTCTGTGCTGACGGCTAAGAGCCTGGAGCCTGCCTCAGATTGTCTCCCTCTCTTTCTGTTCTTCCCCCACTTGCCCTCTGTCTCTTTCTGTCTCTCAAATATAAATAAACATTAAAAAAAAATTTTTTTTAAGTAATCTCTATGCCCAGTGTGGGGCTTGAACTTAACAACCCTGAGATCAAGAGTCACATGCTCTTCTGACTGAGCCAGTCAGTTACCCCTGTGTTAGTTTTAATCACAGCATCAGTACAGCTGGTTGGTTTGGTTAAAAATGCATGCAGAACTGTAAAATTATATGTATTTGCGTGTCTTTCTAAAGATATGTTTGGATCATCACAAGTCTATTTTTTGTTTTTTTTGTTTTTTTTCTGTTTTTAGTTTATGTACTTAGGGGCACGTGGGTGGCTCAGTCAGATAAGCGTCTGACTCTTGACTTCTGTTCAGATCATGATCTCACGATTTGTGAGTTTGAGCCCTGCATGGGTCTTAACGCTGACAGTGCAGAGCCTGCTTGGGATTCTCTCTCTCTCTGCCACCCCCCCTTTCCCCCTCTCGCACTCTCTCTCAAAATAAATAAAATTTTAAAAGAAAAAAAATAAAGTTTACTTACTTATTTTGAGAGAGAAAGAGAGAGAGAACGAGCAGGGGAGGGGCAAAGAGAGGGAGAGAGGATCTGAAGTGGGCTTTGTGCTGATAGCAGAGAGCTGGATGCAGGGCTCGAACTCAAGAACCATGAGATCATGACCTGAGCTGAAGTTGGATGCTGAACTGACTGAGCCACCCAGGTACCCCATAAGTCTCCTAGTTTGATGCCATCAGTTCTTAACTCTAGATATTTGGTAGCAAACAGTAGCTTTTCAACATGTATCCTTTATTTCCGTATCCTAAAAGTTTTGATAAAGTCTGTGTTTTATGTCTTAGGAGCCGTCCTTCCATGGAGCTTGTGCTCTGGAAACCTCTCCCTGAACTCCTTTCTGATAAGCCAAAGCCGTCATCTAATGCTAAGAACTACACAGGAGAGAGCCAAACCAAGCATGCAGCTGCCGGCACTGCCTTCCCTGGGAGAACTGAACTGTTCTTGGAACCTCGGCAAACAGGGATCCCTGTTTACAGTGGTTTGGAGACAGCCGCTTGCACAGAAGAAGAGATGGAACTCTAGAAACCAGTTTCTGTGCTAAAGTTGTCAAATTTTAGAAGGCTCATGTATTTAGTCGTGAGCCTACTTGTATAGTATAGGGACTTGAAAGTTTTATAAAACGGGTGTAATAATATCTCCACCTGTGATTTGGGGTGGGACTCTTCATTTTGGGTAGCCATTTCTTGAATCCAACTTTTTGCCAAGGAAGCTTGTCTCAAGGGAAAAGCAGTTTTCCAGGGGGCTTATTAAGGGAATGTGAAATTGCGGCCTGCAGAGGCAAGTATAAAAGCTGTGTATCTAAGGGTGACTTAAGTCATCTGTTACATTATCTAAACCATTCAGATAATCAGAGAAAATTCAGATGCTTGAATCTGAAAAAGATGCATTAAGAAAGAAGGATGCTCCTACTATGACTGTGCCCTGACAGTTGAGTCACAACTTCCATCTATGGATATAGGAGCTCTGTTTACGATGGTGACTGTGTATGATTGGGAAGAGGAGGGAGAAAAGCAGTAGCTTAAGCCTATTGTTAAGAGATTTAACAGAGGCTCTGAAACTTGTATGTTGTCCGTTCTGTGTATCTATATTGATTTAATAGCTGGTAGCATTGTGGCTCACCTCTTAGCCTCTGCAAATGCAATGAAAATAGAAAGAAAAGGTTTTTCCTTCAAGGCTTTTTTGCCTTGTGCTACTGTTGCTCCTTGGTTTCCCTTGCACGACTCTTCAGGAGTGTTTACAACGTAATTAACTTTGAACGATAGTTAAAAAGTGATTGTGAGGTAACCCATGTGTAAATTGGCTACGGAAGAAAGTTCCCTTAAGTAATCCCAAGGAACTGCCATGTCAGCTAAGCCCAGCATTGATAGATATTTTTAAAAGGTTATGCCTATGTTAGCAAGTCGAGTATTTTAGTGTTAATGTAGAAAACAGTGACAGAATAATGAACTGAGAACATATGGGTGAGTGACATTGAGATGTACTGAACTAGCCACTTTGCCCGGTGCTTCAGCTGTTGGTGCAGTAAACCTCAGAGTTAATAGAGAACCGCTTCCTGCTAATAGGACATCTTCATCTTGAGGAACTAAACCAGGCTCAAGGTGTCCTTTGGGGATAACCAGGATTGAAGTTTTTTTTATTTCTCAGGAAGGGCTCTTCTGTGTGGCAAGGACTCAGTAGTGCCGATTAAAACAACACTTCCTTTAGTGCTACAGAATATCCACTATAATTTATTAAATGAGTGTAATATTGTAATACTGGCCCTTAAAACACACAATGGGAGACCACCCCAGTTCTTTTTGTTCTGTTTTGTTTTCCGGGTTTCTTCCTCCTTTGTAGGAATCAGATATCTTATGTAGAAAAACAAATGGTTTATGCCAAGTAGAGGTGACTTTTGAGAAACCAGCTCCCAGGCATTTTTGAAACCCATGCTGAAATCCCTCCCCTTGTAACAGATGGCGTAGAAGTAACAAGTCTGTTCATTGGACTGTTTCTTCCTTTGCCTGTTGTTCCTGCTTTCTCTATTTCTGTCTGGATAGTCAGGAAAAGATTTAATGTTTAATATTTAAACAATATTTAATGTCTACACAGTAAAATTATTCGAACTTCAAACCAGTATTAAAACCAGTTGGAAACCAGCTAATAGTTTCTTAATCTCAGATTTAGAGATGAATGTAAACTGTATTCTGTTGAAATGTGCAAGTGTTTGATTCATGCTGTTTGAAAAACTCCTGCCTTTAGGTCATTGTTTAATGGGACCAACTTACAAAGTTTGTAGCCTTAAAGAAATCGCCGTGCTAAAAAATTTTGTTCTGGTGTAACTTAAAAACGTGAAGTGACCATCCAGAATTTGGAGTTCGTCCCAGTGTTAGGGTGGAAGGGGTGACGACTTTCCAGAGAAGGACCCAAAACACACTAAGAGTGTCTTCGATAGGAATTGTGGGGCAAGCCTCTGCTCGAAGGTCTCTATGAGGAAAAGGAGGAACAGCTCCAAAACAAGGTTCTGATACCACTGGTAACTATAGGAGAGAATTAAGAATCTGTTCATTAAAATCCAAACAACTTGTTTCAGGAGTCAGATTATCTGACGTGATTAATTATTTCTGCAGGAAAATGGATGTTTAATGCTCTTTTTAAACTTTATCCTTTTGCATATGTTTGTACAGAAATTTTCTTCATCCTTGTGGTGCTTATTCATCTGAGCCGTTTCCACAGTCTCCATGCCTCTGCTTTGTTTTTCTTTGTTTTTCTTTTATAGTGTAAGGCTTTTGCTTTTGCCTTAAGGTTTCCCTAGGGAATCAACAGGTCTTTTCATTTCGTACAGCTTTGAAGCATGGATCAAACATTGGCTTATTATGCTAATGTGTGAAGAGAGAAACTATCTAAAGCAGGTGAGCTTTAATGAACAAATGTATATTTTCTCTGAGTTTGAGTAGGTGTGTGTGGGTTTTTTTTTTAATATAAAGTTAAGTCCAGTTCTCAAAAATATTAATCAGTCGTTAAAAAGAAAAACAAAAACTCATTTTCAAAAAAGGTGCAAATATAAAATTTAGAAAAAAACAAACTAGGGTGTGGGGCTAGAACCATGAGAAGAAATGCTTATTTATAAGCAGGTTCGTTAATTATTTTGGATTTGAAATTTGGTTTCATTATTTAATAGTGACAAGAATGGTGTAGTACTAGGAAGGTTCTGGAAGATACTGTCAACTTTAAAATGAGAATCTGGTGTTTCTGTATTTTATTGTTTTCAATAAAACTTCTTAAGTGTTTTGATTTTGAGGTATTTGTATTCCTGCACATAAGTAAACAAAATTAACTACCTCTTTCTTTTAGATTGTATTTAAAGCAGCATTCATATTAGTGAGGGGCTTAAGTTTATTTTGAAGAGGTGACTATGTTGGGTTATAAGTAAGCTTCATAAATGAATTAGCTATTTCCAAAATAAACTAGGTTTTGCCGTTCTAAAACCCACAGAATGCTTTCCACTCAGCAATTTGCTGCTGTCAGTCAATAGCATTGATTGGCAGTCGTGACTGATTGCCAGTATTCAGATGGCAGTAGTGACAGTCTTCAAAACTGTTTAAATATAGAGTTGGAAACAGTATATGGACTTCACAGCATTTTTGTTTTTACAAGTTGGGGACCTTTAAAAATAGGGAATAAGAAAATTGCATGGTATTTGGTTAGTGGTCATTCCCTAAGAGTTGACAGGTCACTGGGTGGCAGTGTTGCCTGCATATTTACAATCTTGATAACCGTGAATCCCTGAATCGTGGGCAGGCGGAGTTAAGTTTGGGGTGCAATTGTGGAAAACTCAGGATATTGTTTTTCACTAAAATTTGGAAATCACAGCTAAAAGTTACCTACCCTCGTTATTTTACAGATTTGGAAACTAAAGCTTAAGTAGTGAATGACAGTTTAGTATTAGAATCAAACTCAGCAGGTTCAGTGTTCTTCCTACTTGACCATTGGTTTTACAGTCTTCTCATAGAATACCTTAAAATGTCATTTAAATTTCATTGAAATAATTTACGATAGAGTGTGGTTCAGTCAGTGTGATACTAAACTCCTTGAGAAAATACAGTTTTGTGTATATTTGTCTGGTCCAAATACTCTGCCAGTGGCATTTTAGAGCTCAGTTGCATGCATTTAGACTACAGCTCCAGCAAGACAAGGATGTTGTCTTTCAACAACTGATTAGTGGGTAAACAGGCCCGTCTTCCTGTCCTTTAATGAACTTGAGAAGTCCCCAGGTAAAGATTTCATTCTTAGCATAATAGAATTTAACTGATAAAATCTTTCTGGAGTAGGCAGGGTTACCTTTTGCCTACAGTTCTGTTCCTACCTTATGTCTGCTCCGGTAGCATACCTAGTAGAAAAGCAAGGGGGCACATATACATTGGTGTTACAAGACCCAGGAAAATGGTGTGCAGACATTTGTCACCTGATTCACTTTTAGTTATGGACAGCCCTCTGCATCTAATAGAAATCTTGCTTTGGTTTTGCAGAAGGAGATCTTGATTTTTATTTCTGACCAATTTGTTTCAGTAAGATATCCTTAAATAACAGGTGTTTTGTCAAGGCTGAGCAGTGTTGGGTCATTTTCACCCATCTGTGCCCGAAATGAAAACCCTGAAGATCAACGCAGGCTATGTATGTCCTGTGTTATCCCTGTTCGTACAGCTGCCTCTTTCATGTGATGTCATTCAATGTAAATTATTTGAGCCTCAATCTCCAGATGCTTCTGCAATTATGATGGAGAGTGGCTAAAATTCATCTGTAATTGCATTTGCCTAGACAATCCCTAAATAGACACCCAGCACTTAGGTTTTCAGTTATAGAAAATCAGGTGATCAGATTTTTAATCATGGGGACAGCTGGAGGCTATTGTACATTTATAATACAGAAACTGAGCCTAAGCAAGCTTGCATTGCCAAGAATAGGATTGAGCTCTGGCCTTAGTGACCAGGGATTTTAGGCTGTCATGTGGACATGCCTCTAATCACACCAAACATATCCCCTTATACTTGGCTGAAAGTATAGCCTGCTTTGTCTTGCTGCTTGGGATTCTTTGAATCCTTTTGTCTACACTCCTTTACTTTGACCTCTCCAGTGGTAGGCTTAATATTGGCACAGGATGCTGGCATAGGTGAAATGATTTCTGAGGGAAGCCCTTCAGTACCTTCTAAGAGGATTCCCAAGGAAAAACACCCATGAAGGATGAGGTTATCATCTCTATAGCTTTGGGGTAATGTTGATGTGTCAGATTTTTCCTTGAACAGGTTCATTCTGTGAAACAAATTCCAGGGTATATAAAATACTGTAAGATTAAAATCCCTAAGTGGATTAGGGGAAAATAGCTAACTTTTGAGTGCTTGGGATGGTGCCTAAGTGCACATATACCAAGAGCTTATAATGTATCACCTCTAGCAACCTTTAGATAGTGACTATTATGCCCCTTTACAGGTGAGAAAGTGATGTTACATGTCCAGGATTACCTGGCAGACCAGTGGCAGACTTAAATTTGAGTCTAGAAAACGTTAATCCCTGTAAAAATGCCAAGAGAATCTTGATATTTAATGGCATGTTTTTCTCTTAAGATGGTATATAGCAAAATAATGGTTAAGTGTTCTAGCTTGGTCACTTAACGTCTGTAATATTGGCCAGTAAAGCTAAAGAAGCTCAGAAATACAGTAACTACTCAAAGAATAGGTTCCTATCACTTATGGCAGCCAAGAATCGAAGCAGGCAGTAATTAAGGGGGTAAAACTTTCCGTCACTTTAAAAAGCGGCATGCTATGCTCCCTGAAGTTGGATAAATTACTATCGTGGCAATCAGTGAAACAAAACAGTAAGACTTAAAAAGCCCAAGAAGAAATCAAAGAACAAAGACATTGCATTGCACTTTTTAATTGCACAGGTAGTTTTAAATAAATGGAGAAAGCACCTTCCAAAAGTTACACTAGCAGGGAAAGATTTCATCAAGCATTTACATAGTAAATTTCCATAGTTTTACAAAAGATTCTTGATCTTTACTTGAACTGTACATGAGGGAAAGGAGTCCCCTCAGGTAGGTGTTCTCTCTGCTTGCAGAAGCAAACTAAAGGACCTAAAATCGGAGACAAGCCTGGGATGCCAAGAAGGGAGAAAAATGATAAAGGGCCATTCATAAATTCCATGTCTAAGACACTTGTCCAGTGACCCTTACAGAAGAATTTTAGGGCAAACTTCTGCCCTTAAGATAAAGGTACAACCTCAAAAGCTGTGATTCTAGATTATAGTAATAAATCTGAGTACCTTGGACTGCTGGATGACAAAAGACAATACTTGGGGTGACCTATAAAGTTTGAACAAATACTTTAGAGGAATTCCCTAGGACTGTACACCCTCTACTTTGGCTTTGTGAATGAAGCATAGGCTTCTCTGCTATCTTCCAGGCAGTGTAATAGTCAAGGAAAAGGGCAACAGCATTGGATCATTCCTTAGACACTAATCAGCTGGGGAAAGAGTTCATTGGCAAAAGTGTCCTCCCAAGAATGGTCTACACCAAGCAGAGAGGACATGTCGCTGAAGGGGGAAGGGGAGCCCTCATATCCACAGTCACTATAAGCATCCAGTAGACAGGAAGATGGCTTCGGGCAGTGGCTGGGTGAAAGTAGATCTGAGGTGCCCAGTTCTGGAATGAAGTCATCTTCTACAAGTTCTTCCTTCACTGAGACAGTGAATTCAGGGTGATCTTTCTCTGAGGGGCTGAAAGGTGCTTCCTCAATTTTCACTACCACATTTGCTTGGCTCTCTGTCTCAGAGGGTATCTCTAAGACGAGGGGCTTGGTATACACGTGGTCAAAACGAATCAGTTCATTAATGGCTTCCAGCTTGGCTGATGACGTCCCCAATGACGGAGAAGGGGAGGCCGGTAAGGAACTGGGTCCTTCTGGGTAGACCTCTGGTTGTTCCTCCAGGCTGGTAGACTCTGGGGAAGGACATCTGAAGAACATGACTGGATCCAAGTTGAACAGAATGCCCAACAGGATATCAGACTGCAAGAGGCAAAAATTCAATGGAATCCAATCATTAGAATGCACCCAAGAATCTACCTTAGAACACTACTAGGTCCCACAACGTAAGTTAATCATTATGCAATAGGACGACCTCCGAGACCTACAGACCCATTTACCTACATCTCACTCTGTGCTCTAAACCATCCGCAGATAGGGAAGACCGTCAATATTCACTTCTAACCCAACCAAAACCAACTTCTCCTGCCCTCCTCTGCCTGGTTAGGGATATCAGCCATCAAACAGATGGAATTAACAAGTTATAGACTTTTTCACTAAATCCCAATAACCCCTACCTCAGAGTCTGAAGAGTCAACACCGTCAGAATCCATGGGGAGATGTTCTGGAGGGGTGACAACTGGGCCTGCACCTGCTGCAGAGGTGCACGTAGTCTGAGTGCTGCGGACTCAGCAGACCCGGCCACCGGCCTCGCTCCATTCCCCTAGGAGGAAAGACCACCGTGGATGAACAGCTCAAACTGCTGAGTCCTCAAGGAAACACTCACCAGGCAACTGTGGTTCTCTACTTTCAAGAAAGCTAGAAAACTATTCTTTAGAGCTGAAACCTTTCCCTTACCTTTGTTACCTTTCCATTTTATGGAGTCCTCCACAAGAAGAGGAGGAAAGGTTAAGACTAACTTCATTGTCATTTTCTATGCAATGAAACATTTTCACTCCCCAAGCAAAGATTCACAAAGGACTGAAATTCTTTAATATCTTCACAGATGTTCTCCATAAT
Source organism: Herpailurus yagouaroundi (assembly GCF_014898765.1). NCBI lineage: Eukaryota > Metazoa > Chordata > Mammalia > Carnivora > Felidae > Herpailurus > Herpailurus yagouaroundi. The sequence goes on along the minus strand of NW_024412645.1, from coordinate 3,023,284 downwards.
AATGTTTTTTTTTTTTTAATTTTTTTTATGTCTTTATTTTGAGAGAGAGACAGAGCACAAGCAGGGGGAGGGGCAGAGAGAGGGAGACACAGAATCCCAAGCAGGCTCCAGGCTCTGAGCTGTCAGCACAGAGCCTCACACAGGCCTTGAACCCACAGACTGTGAGATTCTGACCTGAGCTGAAGTCGGACGCTTAACCGACTGAGCCACCCAGGGCCCCCATCCATAATAATGTCCTTAATAAAGTACTGCAGTGCATTTAGGCCCCAAATCTTTCTGGACAGTAATTTCTTACAGACTAGAACGGCCCTACTGTCAATCTTAGACCACTTAAGTGATCTCAATAAATGGGCCAGGTCCATACATTAAAACCCATGCATCACCTTCTATCAGAGGGGTGTCACCATCAAAATGAATCCTTTCCCTACTTATTCATATTCATCAAAAAACCACTATAGTTTTAGTAGCGTTCGGTGAGATTTGACTGGCTCTGTTTCTCTAGTTCTCCTTAATGCTGACATGGTACATTCTGTTGGCTATCAGTATTGGTAGTACTTGCTTTTAGAGAGCTGTGTAACTTATTTTAATTATTAGGCTCTAGTACTATTGACTACCCAGTTGAAAAACGAGTTTAAGTGTCATTAAGGGGTCATGTCACTTAGAACCAGTTCTCACACAGGACATCAGATATAGGAGACAACTCACCTTGGTCTGGGTCTCTGCCTCCTCTTCAGTAAGGAGGGCATCCATCCCCAACCGCTGTCTTAACTCTTGGTTCTCCACTACAAGGCCATGCGTCTTCTCTCGTAAAAGCTGATTTTCTAGCAAGAGTTTCTGGTTCTGTGAAAAAGTTCATAAGAAGCTATTAAAACATCCAGTTCTTTCACTTAAGGGTCCACCTGGTGAAGTTTCACTACAGCTCGTTTCCTTTCCTTCTCCTTCACCTTTTGGAAAACACTTATACAGTTGTTCACAGTAGGTATTCTAAGGAAAGGTCATAGTCATGAAAAATAAGAAGTGCCATTTTGTGGGGTCACAAATACCACAATGCCTCTAACTACTAATATAGACCCAGCAAAGGGTGACTTGTGACTTTAAATATAATGGCAAAAAAAAAATCCTATCTTGAACTAGCAAGTAATAACAGAAGTGACAACAGCGAACCATAAAATCAAAATATGTTTAAATGTGTGTGTGTGTGTTCTCCTTATCGTATTTTGCTGGCAACAATTTAAGATTAGGTAATCAGTGGACCATAGAAGGGGAAGGGAAACGTTAGCAGACTTTTGGCCAAGCCAGGAAGGGTCTCAGGTTTAAGCGACAATTTCCTATCTGCTTTTAGGAATTTCTTAGTACTAACTTGATAAACGTAATGTTGTGATGTTGTAACTTGCCAACTTTGAGACAGATCTCACACGGATGGAAGCCAGCAGGTCCCAGCGGGTCAATCGCTTCTGTTCTCCTCAAGCTTCACCACTTAACCACTTAATTACCTAGCTCCCCTAATTTAGACTAGTTTAACTTCCAATTAACTGTCCAATTGTATTCTAAAGAGACGGAAACAACTTGGGATAGGCAGCAAACATCAGAACATTCACCAAGGAAGGATGTACGAGAAATAAAAGGTAAGAGTTTGACCTTAAGTATTTTTACCTCTTCCTCCAAATCTACCACTTGCTGCTCCAGCTCACTCATTCGAGCTTTCTTTCGGTCTCTAGCAGTCTGAGCTGCCACTCTGTTTTTCAGTTTCCTGAGAACAGAAGAGACATACCACAGAGTCATTCCCAAACCTTATTTATATCTTTATTTGAAAACTTGGCCAGCTGCTGCTTTCATTTTCACTTAACAGTATACGGTAGACTAAGGTAAAATACACTCCAGGCTCCTCCCCTCAATGAAACGAAACAAAAAATACAGCGTTTTTCATGGATCTAGCTTGAAAAACTGCTTCATTCTTCCCCATATTGCGTCACCCACACCCCCGTCGCATCCCGGCCACAGCAAGGACGCTGGACACAAATACTACTCATCTTGCATCATAAGAGATTTCCTCCTCCCTTTTTTCACTCCCTCCTAGAACTCAAATAAGGGAGAGGCGGATGCCTTTCGCCCTTGCCGACATTCTGGGCAGTCCCGGGACGCCTGGGCCGGGCACTTATGTCACAAAAAGGCACACCGATCACAGAAGAACTAACATTTGAGGAGAGGTGAATACGTGGCATTTCTCAGCCGATCTTTCCAAAGACCTCATGAAATAGATACCATCTTAAGAACGCGGAGACTAAGTTTGACTAGTGAGCCTCACAGACCTCACAGCCCTTCAAACAATTGTCATTTCGGCTCCGCGCCTTCCCAAAATAGTAGGTAAACCAGGAAAAGGCTCCTCGACTCCCTGCTACTGCCCAAATTCAGAAACATTGAATGACAGGTCTGCGGTCACATAGCATGAGGACTCGGAACCCATGTGCCCGAACACCCAGCTCTATGTATCTCTGACATTAGAGACAAAATTGGGCTAGCGGGGGATTAAAAAAAAAAAAAAAAAAGGCCTAGGCGGCCCCGCACTCCCGACTTCCTGCCCCGCCCCGCCCCACGCCACGCTGGCACCGCACCGGTCAGGCCAAGGGCGCCCGAGCGCGGCAGGCGGCCAGTCCCCGGCCCCTCGCCCTCAGCGTCCGCGCTCCGACCCTCGCCCACCTCCGCAGCGCCTTCTCCTCGGGGCTCAGGTGCGTGAGGCGCTGTCGCTTGCGCGCCTGGGGTGGCCCCCCGCTCGCCGCCTCCGGGCTGGCCCCTCGTTGGCCCGGCACCATAAGTGGCAGAGCCCGGCCGGCCGGGGCTCCGGCGGCGGCGGCAGCGGCGGCGGCGGCGGGCTTGCCGGACAGAAGCAGCACTTTGGGGGCCCCGGCGGCCGGGCTCTGCGCGGATGCCACCACCACCATGGCCCGAGAGTGTGTACGCCAGTGCGCGCCGCCGCCGCCGTCCTCGGGGCGGCCCCGCCGCACCCAGACTTTCTACGGTCGTGGCCCTCCGCGATTGGCCAGCGCCGCGTGACGCGTGGCCGCTCTCGGCACCCATTGGTCCGGCCGGCCCCTAGGAGGCGGGGCCTGAGCGTCCAGCGTGGCGGCTGCGAGGCCCAAGCGGAGGGGGCGGGGGCGGACCGGAAGGACCCCGGGATGCGGCCTGGAGGGCCTGGAGATTCCAGGTCTCTTCTGCAAGGGCCCGGAGCCCCGCGGAATTTCCTCATCGGACGGGTTTTTACCCCCTAGGCTGACGCAATTCCACCTAGAACGACTGTGTTTAATTCCAAACGAAGAGATTTCCAGTCTGATGATTTTATACCAAGACCGCTTGTCACCAGCAGGCTGTCACCTCTGCTCGACCATATTTTATGTCGTGCGCCACGTCGGGCTCCAAGTGGAGCGGGAAAGTCGGGAGAGCGCGCCAGCGGGGCCTTGGATTAGAGAAAAGCCTGCAAGGAATTCCGCGAAATAAAGAGTGTTTAGGGAATGAGATCGCGCGTTTTATAACTAGGCTTGGCTCTTAGGTGAGGTTTCATAAACAGGTTTGTGATCTCCGAGTGGAAGGAATACATGTAATTTTAATTTGCATTTCTAAATTTTCTATTATGAGCATACTTTTTTCATTTCACGTGTTAAAACGAGGGTCCCGGGGTCTACCTTCAGCCCCCCTGGCACGCGGAGAGGATCGAGGCTCCTGCCCTGACAGCTCAGGAGCAATTTAGGCACATAAATTTATTAGAATCGAGAAATCCGTGGAATCACTCCCCACAGGCATGTTCACTCCTTTTGAAGCAAATTACAAAATGTTAAGTTCCCTGGAATTACAAAGTGATACTTAACTTTAGCAAGTACTTACCGCTTCCCCTGTGCTTAGCACCGTAATGGGTTCCAGGGATGCAAACATTAGTGAAACTAGCTGGTGGCTGGCACTACTCAAAAAGTGAAAAGATAGAATGGGTCTAGGTAATTTTTCAGTGTTATTAAGTCGGATTAGCTCTTCAATTATATTTTGGTGGGGAGGAAACAGGATAGGAAGAGGGAACTAAATCAAATCAGTCTTTTGATATACAGATCCGTTCTCAAGAGGCACAATTTCTGTTATTCCCAGAACTGGGCCATAAGTCTCCCACAGTACACTGAGCTTGTGCACCTTAGGGCGACCTGAGCATACACTGCTTCAGAGAACTGGAAAAGAGGGTTGGGTGGTGATCAGAGAAGCCCCTGTTAGTCCAGCAGGGTGTACGTGAGTAACCATGTGGAGAAGGGCAGAGAAGGAGAGGTGGATGGAGTGCGTTTTGGTCTTGGTTAATGGGGTAGAAATGGAATGTTGAAATTGACTCCTCCAGTTTTGTTTTCAAGGCTTTTTCAAGGCTTTTATCTTTTTGATAAACATTTAAAATCATGCTCAAAAACAGTAATTTGGCCCAATGCAGATTACTATCCATGAAGTCTCAAACACTGAAGTCCAAACCTTTGAACAGTTTCATATCCTCTTTGTAAGAGTAATCTGATGTTTCTTGCATCAGGTGCCATTAATATTTTAAAACATTTACTAGGCACTTGTGATAAGAGATATATAAAACACAAAGTTCTTAGTCTTTGTGAAATGCAGGAAACAGTAATGAGAAGCCATAGGTCATTAAGTCTAAATAGATGTCAGTGTAAAACAAAACAAAACAAAACAAAACAAAACAAAACAAAACCCAGTTACAATTTGAAACTAAAATTCAAAAACTGCTCTAATGTGGTAGCCACCAACCACATGGGGCTATTAAGCACTTGAAATGTTGCTAATCTGAATTAAAATTTGCTGCAAATGTGAAATACATCCTCAGTTTGAAAACTTAGTATGAAAAAAAAATGTAAAATATCTGGTTGATCAGTTTTTATATTGATTATATGTTGAAGTGATAGTATGTTTGATATTTTGAGTTAAACTGCTTTTTAGAAATTGGTTTCACCTGTTTCTTTTTTTTAATTGGCTACTGGAACATCAAAAAAATTTTTTTTAAATCTTTATTTATTTTTGGGAGAGAGAGAATGTGTGAGCAGGGGAGGAGCAGAAAGAGAGGGAGATACAGAATCCAAACCAGGCTCCAGGCTCTGAGCTGTCAGCACAGAGTCCAACAGGGGACTCGAACTCATGAACCATGAGATCATGACCTGGGTTGAAGTCGGACACTCAACCGACTGAGCCACCCAGGCGCCCCTGGAACATTTTAAATTATGCAAGTGGCTTGCAATCTGTTTCTGTTGGATAGCACTGGTCTACATGATATCAATGTGGGAGATGACACAGATAAAGAGAAGAAAGGGAAATGAAAGTGTGCTAAGGTTCTTGCCTGCCTCATTCAGGGAAAAGGTATGCATAATGATTAATCCTAGATGCTATTACAATAAGTAGATGTGTTAATATTGATTTTAGAATTGGGGTGCATGTACCCCTAAGGATATACAAAGATTTTCCAAGCAACATGTGGGTACATGGATAAAATCTCTTTTCCAAGGTCCAAATCCTTGAGAATGGTACCTCTGAAGCAGATTCTTTTTCCTACCTTGTTTTTTTGGTTTGTTTTGTCTTTAAATGTTTATTTTTGAGAGAGACAGAGTGCAAGTGGGAGAGGGGCAGAGAGAGAGGGAGACACAGAATCTGAAACAGGCCCCAGGCTCTGATCTGTCAGCACAGAGCCCAGTGCAGGGCTCCAACTCGTGAACCTCGAGATCATGACTTGAGCCAAAGTTGGACGCCCAACCGACTGAGCCATCCAGGCGCCCTTGTTTTGTTTTGTTTTTTAAGTAAGCTCTACACCCAATGTGGGGGTCAAACTCATGACCTCCAGATCAAGAGTCACATGCTCTAACTACTTAGCCAACCAGGCACCCCTCACCTTGTTTTTTGAGTTACCATTCTTGCATTCTGCAGAAGGGTAGACCCTCTTCTCACTCATGTTTAATCTTCCTACGGTGCTTTGCCCTGAGGTAGAAAAATCTCAGGGGGTCTATGCGGTACCTGGCTGGCTCATTGGTAGGACATGTGACTCTTGATCTCAGGAGTTGGGGTTGACAATTCAAGCCCCACGTTGGGTGCAGATATTACTTAAAAATAAAATCTTAAAAAAAAAAAAAGAAAAGAAAAATCTCTGAGGGTCCAAACAAATAGGTCAGTTTAACTATTAGTGATGGTGTTGAGAAAGGAAATGACAGTCATCAGTGAGTATCAAATCTCTTTCCAGCTGCACTGGTTCTGATTTTTTGTTTTCGTCTTCTTTTAAATATTTATTTATTTATTTATTTTGAGAAAGAGAGAGAGCACAAGCGGGAGAGGAGCAGAGAGAGAGAGAGACAGAGGGAACAAAGAGCTCTGACATACTTCTCACTCAGATGCCTTACTCAGACTCCCCAATTAACTTTTTACTGTGTTTGCCTGATCAATCCCTCTCTCCCTTCTCTCTCTGTATGTATGTTTGTAAGAGTGTATTCGTTTTTTTCCTGAACAATTTATGAATAAGTTGCAGATAAGATGCCCCATTACTCCTAACTACTTCGCACATATTTCCTAAAAACCAAGGCATATTCTCTTCATAACTGCAGCACAACCATCAAAATCAGGAAATTAACATATGTATAGATGCAACATCACCATCTAGTCCTCGCACTCCATTCAAATTTCTCTGATTGTTCCAATAATGTCTTCTAAAGTCCCATATCCAGTCAAAGATCAAATATGGCATATGGTGATGATCATGTCTCTTTAGTGTCCTTTCATTGGGAACAGTTCTTTGGTCTTTTCTTGTCTTTTCTGACCTTGACATTTAAAAAAAAAATTTTTTTTTCAACATTTATTTATTTTTGGACAGAGAGAGACAGAGCATGAACGGGGGAGGGGCAGAGAGAGAGGGAGACACAGAATCGGAAACAGGCTCCAGGCTCCGAGCCATCAGCCCAGAGCCTGACGCGGGGCTCGAACTCACGGACCGCGAGATCGTGACCTGGCTGAAGTCGGACGCTTAACCGACTGCGCCACCCAGGCGCCCCGACATTTTTGAAATGTACAGATAAGCCACAGGTTGGGTTTGTCCGATGTTACTTCATGATTTATGCATTTAGGGCAGCAATATCACAGTGTTGCTGTGTTCTTCTTAGTGCATCATATCAGGAGGTACATGATGTTGACTTGTCCCATAACCAGTGATTATACCTATAATTATAAATTGGTTGTCTGTTAAGTTTCTCCACTCTGAAGTTAATTATTAAGTATTACACTTATTAATGAGTATTTTATCGAAAGATATTTTAAGATATCTACCTATCCTGTTTTTTATTAGACTTTCACCCACAGTTTTAGTATCCATTGATGCTTCTTGCCTAAATTAATTGTTACTATAATGATTACCAAATAGCGATTTCCTAATGCCATCATTCCTTCTCCATTTTTACCTGGAATTCTACCATGACGTAGAACTTTCTCTTCTTATTTATTTACTTATATCATTATCCACTCATAAAGTCTTATTTTACTCAGTGGGTTAAAAAGACTCTATTACTACATTATTTTATTCTCAAACTGCCTCAGGCTCAGCCAATGAGAACCCGCCTTTTAAAGTTGTGGTAAAATATACATAACATAAAATCTACCATCGTAGCCATTTTTAGGCATGCAATTCAGTGGCCTTAAGTACTTTCACATTGTTGTAAAACCATCACCACCATCCATCTCCAGAACTCTTGCATCATCCCAAACAGAAACTCTGTGTCCATGAAACAATAATTCTCCAGCCCTCCAGCCTCTAGTTATTCTTAGATTAGCCCCTCTATTCTATTTTCTGTCTCTGTTAATTTGCCTCTTCTAGGTGCCTTGTGTAAGTGGAATTATACAACATTTGTCCCTTTGTATCTGATTCATTTCACTTAATATAATGTCTTCAAGGCTATGTGTGTTGTAGCATGTATCAGAGCCTCTTTTTGACATGTGTCCTCTCTGACACGTCCTAATCTCTGTTTGAGCATGTCTTTATTTTCTGGTATAATAAGATATTCCATACTCATTCTTTCACAGGCCCCACCTTGGAATTGGCCATTTCTCCAATGAGCTCTGACTCCTTTTAGTGGAAAGTGATGTTTAGTGACACAGATATGGGCACTAGGTGTGCTCCCTGCTCTAGGGGATCATTGCTTCTAGGTCCTCTCAGTGGATGGAATTAGGAGATATATTTATTGTGCATGCATATGCATATCCACGTATATAGAGAGATATAGAAAGAGACTTGTGTACATTTATACTTATTTTTATATCCATCTATCTGTATTAAAAGCTCATGGCTGCACACCAATGACTCCAATCCAGTCCAGCACCGAAGAGTTTTTTCTAGCCTTTCCTCTTTTCATAATTTTAACTCAGTTAATTGACACAGGCTCCCATTAATCTCAATATGGTTACTTATTTGCTAAATCCTCATGTATGCAAATATTTGTAACCACCCTGTTAGCAATGGTTAGTTGAATCCTCAGACCTGGAACGTACCAACCCTCCACCACAGCCAGCCACTCTTGGTCAAATCCTTGGCTCATATTTTAAAATGCGTATTCACATTCCATTGAACACATTTAAAAGAATGATTTGAAAAAGTTTTATTTTAAAATGTCAATACTCCCAGTTATGTTAGAAATGACATTTAAGCTTATGATGAGGAACTTTAGGTGTTAAATTTAAAATATACGGAGGGTATGTAGTTTTACTAAATTGTTTTAGGGACCAGGTGAACAAAAAAGTTTTAAGACCCTTGTTGCAGAACCAAAACATTAGGAAAGACAAAAACAGACAGGTGAGCAACTGAGGCAAAGAACAAGAAAGTATCATTCCAGAAATTACAAGGAAAGAGGAAAACATGAGAAACATAGTAAGTACAAAACATGAAATAATATGGAAAGAATAAGGCCAAGTATATAAATAATAAAAATTAAATGTGAATGGACTATATTATCTTTGTAAAAGAGAAAGCCTCTCTTGAGTGAAAAATCCAAGATCTAACCATATGCTGTCTACAATTGATACACATAAAACCAAATAGGGTAAGAATGGAGAATGGCTTATTGGACAGATGTTCACAGAACGAAAGCCTATGTAGCAATATTAACAATCAGACAAAGTAGAGTTTAAGGCAAAGGCATTAAAAAAGGACAAAAAATGGTATTTCATCATGATAGCACAAGCTATCAGTCATAAATCTTTATAGAGTAACATCATTTTGAAATGAACAAAACAGAGACTGAAAATAAATGGTGACAGTGACAGATCTGCAGTCACAAGGGGAGACGAACACACCTCTCTCAGAAACAATGGATGGAGCAGACAAACAAGTTGGAATAGCGCAATTAGCAAGCTTGATCGAACAGAGAACTTTCTCCCTGTTAAAAGATAAACTGAGGCATATTAAACATTTTTAAGAGTTTGAGCAAAAATCAAATGGGGCAGTGCCCAGCTGGAAGTGGTTAGGAGGATACCACCCACAGGAGCTGGGGAAAGACTTTGGTGGAGAAGAGGTAGAAGCAAAGCAAGAATTGTTCGGTTGGCCATAGTTTAAAATGGTTGCATTATGGGGTGCCTGAGTGGCTCAGTCGATTAAGCATCCGACTTCAGCTCAGGTCGTGATCTCACAGTCCATGAATTCGAGCCCCATGTCGGGCTCTGCTGACAGTGCACAGCCTGGAGCTTGCTTTGGATTCTGTGGTCTTCCTCTCTCTCTGCCCCTCCCCCATTCATGCTCTTTTTCTCAAATAAATAAACATTTAATAAAATGGTTGCATTATTTGGGAAGGCTTAGTAGGCTATTAGTGATTTGTTGTCTTTAGGTTTTGATTTGTTTGTTTTTAATTTTTTTTAATGTTTATTTATTTTTTTTTTTTGAGAGAGGACAGAGACAGAATGCAAGCAGGGGAGGGGCAGAGAGAGAGGGAGACACAGAATCCAAAGCAGGCTCCAGGCTCTGAGCTGTCAGCACAGAGCCTGACCTGGAGCTTGAACTACTGAACCACAAGATCATGACCCAAGCAGAAGTCGGGCACTTAACTGACTGAGCCACCCAGGCGTGCCCCCTTTTTGTTAAAATTTTTTTTAATGTTAGGTTTTGATTTCTTAACATCAAGACATTACAGCCCTAGGTTTTAGTTTGCTTACATGCTTACATAGGCTACTAAAGCATTAGAGCCACCCATCTAATAGCCCCTTGTTTAATTAATGTAACACCCCCAACCAAGAACAAGTTGTGTTTTTTTAAGTTTATGTATTTATTTTGAGAAAGAGAGTGTGCGTGCACAAGTGGGGAAAGGGCAGAGAGAGAGAGGGAGAGAGAGAATCCCAAGCAAGCTCAGCACTATCAGCTCAGAGCCCAACATGAGGTCAGATCTCACAAACTATGAGACCATGACCTCAGCTGAAATCAAGAGTCAGATGCTTAACCGACTGAGTTACCCAGGTGCCGCTAACCAAAAACATGTTTTTATTCAAATGAGAAACATTTCCAAAATTTGATCCCATTTTACTCTTTTTATTATTGTTAAAGTGTAGTTGGCACCCAATGTTACATTAGCTATAGGTGTATAACATAATGGTTGACAACTCAATACATTCGTTATTCTGTGCTCACCACAAGCAGAGCTGACATCTGTCACACACATCACTATTATAATATCATTGACTATATTCCCTATGCTGAATCTTTCCTCCTTATGACTGATCCCATTTTACTCTTGAAGAATGAGACTGACCATTGTGCTATAGGTTTAGAAATGGAATTGTTGGGGTGCCTGAGTGGCTCCATCTGTTTAACTTGTGGTTCCTGATCTCATGGTTCATGAGTTCAAGCCTCGGGTCGGGCTCTGTGTTGACAGCTCAGAGCCCAGAGCCTGCTTTGGATTCTGTGTGTGGCTCTGTGCCCCTCCCCCTGGGCATGCTCATTTGCTCTCTCTCTCTCAAAGAATGAATAAACATTAAAAAAATTAAAAAAAAAAATTTTTTTTTAACATTTATTTATTTTTGAGACAGAGAGAGACACAGCATGAACGGGGGAGGGGCAGACAGAGAGGGAGACACAGAATTGGAAGCAGGCTCCAGGCTCTGAGCCATCAGCCCAGAGCCTGACACGGGCTCGAACTCACAGACAGCGAGATCGTGACCTGAGCTGAAGTTGGAGGCTCAACTGACTGAGCCACCCAGGCGCCCGAAAAAAAATTTTTTTAATGGAATTGTTTTCACGTTTTGACTTCTGTGAATAAAGCTGTGGTGAGCATTTGTGTACAAATCTTTTTTTTTTTTAATTTTTTAATGTTTATTTATTTGAGAGAGAGAGAGAGAGACCGAGCGTAAGCAAGGGAGGGACAGAGAGAGAGGAAGACACAGAATCCGAAGCAGGATCCAGGCTCTGATCTGTCAGCACAGAGCCCAAGGCAGGGCTGGAACCCTCGAACCTGGAGATCATGACCTGAGCCGAAGTCAGACGCTTAACTGACTGAGCCACCTAGGCGCCCCGGGTACAAATCTTTGTGTGAAAGAAATCCTTGTATTTTCATTTCTTTTGACTAAATACCTAGGAGTGAAATTGTGAGATGGTGTGGTAGGTGTATGTTTAACTTTTTTAGAAACTGCCAGTTTTCCACACTGGTTTTACCATTTTACATTCCCACTAGTGATGTACTGTTTTCTTTTTCTTTTTTTCTAATGTTTATTTATTTTTGAGAGAGAGAGAGAGAGAGGGAGGGAGGGAATGAGTGGGGGAGGGGCAGAGAGAGAGGGAGACAGAGGATCCAAAGCAGACTCTACACTGAGAGTGGAGAGCCCAATGCAGGTCAAACTCCCAAACCTTGAGATCATGACCTGAGCGGAAGTCAGATGCTTAACCCACTGAGCCACTCAGGCACCCCTCGATGTACTGTTTATTTTCTTATGTCATTATTGTAGATAGTTATTTAACTTTTCATTAATACTCAACTTTTCATCATGTATGTTTTTTTCAACTGGATTTCAATATGCTCAGTAGAAGTAGAAGCCATGTGTTAATCTCCTTTGCTCACCTATGTTTAATATAGTCTTGAGTACTAGGCATTCAATAAATATTTTGGGGGGCCATCTGGGTGGCTCAGTCAGTTGAGCATTCAGCTCTTCATTTCAGCTCAGGTTTGTGGGATTAAACCCACACTGATTGTAGAGCCTACTTGAGTTTCTCTCTCTCACTCTCTCTGCCCCTCTCGCCAGCTCATGTGCTCTCTCTCTCTCTCTCTCTCTCGCTCTCTCTCTCTCTCAAATAAATAAATAAAATTTTAAAAATGTTTTTTGAATGATTATTCAATTATTAGGTTGTCTGCAATATGGTTTTTTTTGCAATATATTTTAAAAGATAGAAAATCTTTTATATTACCCTGGAAGATTGCTACATAATACCATTTTCTTAAACTCAGAATTCAACATAAGATTGGTTTATACTGGACTCATTACAAAAGCCTGGAATGTGCTCATTTTACGACACTAAGGCAATCTTCCTTATTAAGAAAAAAACAATTGTTCAAAGTGTCCAGCTGAAAGCATTCAGTTTCCAGATTCCCTTGAAACTATGGATAGCCATGTAATAATGCAATTTCTGCTAATGGAAAGTGGAAGTTCTAGGCAGAGAGGATTCCAGAAAAGTTGTTAAATGTAGACTCAACTGGGATTCCTTTCATTATTTTGCCTGTTGCCCTTTTCCCCCTAACCCTTTCTTCTTGCCTGGAATGCCAATAAAAGGGCAAACGACTAAGAAGTCAGCAGCCATCTTGCAATATGAGGAAGGAGGTCACATGCTAAGGATGACAGAGAAGAAAGACAGAAGGAGTCTGGGTTCCTGATGGCATCATGGAGTGGCCCTCAAGCCCGAACCTAGCTCTGGATGATCCACTTCCCAATCCCAAATTACGCGAGAAATAGAAATACCGTGGTGGCTAGGTTGTTGACACCATACAACGCAGTCCTCACTTCACACGGGCATTTTTCCCCCCACATTGCCCTAAGTGAGATTTCCCAAACACTGCCCTTATTTTTCTTGTGAATGGGTTACTAGCCCTGCTGGGGAACAAGTATTCTTGAATAGGACAACTGGAAGTAGATGGGTCCCAGGGACATAATTTTTATCAGTGGCACTTTCTTCTGATACCAGGAAAAGAGATGAGTCATTTACCATCACTATTTTGTGGCCGGGAAAATTGGGGTTCAAAAGGACAAAATAATCAGCCTAAGGCTATAGATTACTTTTCCAGTTTATTTGTCTGTCCCACACACCAGTCCTACCATTTTTCCTGGAATGTCCTTTCCCTCTGAGTTTGCTTGGCAAACGCATGTTTCTCTCCCTGTTTAAACCGTAGTTTCTCAACCTCGACATTATTGACATTTGGGGCCACACAGTTCTTTGTTGTGGGGTGGGGTGGGAGGACTATCCTGTGCATCATAGGATTTTAGCAGCATCTCAGACCTCTACCCACTGGATGCCAGCGGCACCCCCCACCCAGTTATGACAACCAAAATTGTCTCCAAACATTACCAATGCCCACTGAGAGCCAAGATCTACCCCCCACCCATCGAGAACCACTGCTTTAAACTTGTGCCAAAAATCACTCCACTCTGCACCTGCTTCGTTCCCATGTGGTCCTCCACAGATGCCCAGCAAAACACCTGTGACACTTGGTTCAAATTTACCTGCCTGGATCTCCCTATTGGGCCATAAGCTCCTTGAAGGTGAGGATTGCATCTGACCCATCTTAATATTCCCCTGTTTGTTGACTCAATAGATTTAAAGATGGTTCAGGGGCGCCTGGGTGGCTCAGGTGGTAAGTGTCTGACTCCTGATTTCGGCTCAGGTCATGATCTCACGCTCCGTGGGTTCAAGCCCTGAGTCGGGCTCTGCGCTGTCAGCATAGAGCCTGCTTGAGATTCTCTGTCTCTCTCTGCCTCTCCTCTGCTCACACGCTCTCTCCCTCTCTCTCTCTCAAAGATAAATAAATACACATTTAAAAAATGGTTCAGGAGAAGAATGGGAATAAAATTCAGGAATTCTGGCTTTCTGATGCCATGATTTTGATACTCATTGTTAAAGACTCATATGTGTCCCCTTGCTTTGCTTGGCATCATATTTTATAGACTCCCATACTGTAGTCAAGAGGCAGATTCTAGCAAAAATGTACTAATTGTTCTTGTTTTAAACACCAACTACACTGGAAAAGGGAAGCAAATATTCTAAGACAACTTTATATTCTCACAAGGAAAAATGAAAAATTTATTTATTTATTTATTTATTTATTTATTTATGAGAGAGAGAGAGAGAGAGAGAGAGAACACGAGCACAAGCAGGAAGGGGCAGAGACGGAGAGAGAGAATCCCAAGCAGGCTCCACAGTGCCAGTGCAGAACCCAATGTGGGACTCCATCTCATGAACTGTGAGATCATGACCTGCATGGAAGTCAAGAGTCAGACACTTAACTGACTGAGCCACGCAGGCGCCCCCGAAAACTATTTTTTGAATGTTTATTCATTTTTGAAAGAGACAGCATGAGCAAGGGAGGAACAGAGAGGGGGGGGGGGGGGACAGAGGATCTGAAGTGGACTCTCTCAGCGAGAGATCGATGTGGGGCTCGATCTCATGAACTGTGAGATCATGACCTGAGCCAAAATCAGATACTCAACCAGCTGAGCCACCCAGGTGCCTCTGAAAAACTCTTAATGACACAGGGAAGCATGAAGCGCAGAGTCCTATATAATATTTTTGTTTCCCTAATGAAATCAAAGTTGCATCTTAGCCTTGCAGAAAGAGCTATGTACCCCCTCTCCAGTTCCAGTTTCCCCTAATGTTGTCATTTTACAAGACCGTGGTACATCTGTCACAACTAAGAAACCAATCTTGAATGCACAGGGCTTCGTTACCTGCTAGGAATGACGTCTTTTGGTTTGTAGGACTAGTGAACCAAGTGCTTTTAATTTTACTAGTGTGTTTTTAAAGCAGGACGTCTGTGAACCGTTTCAGTCATGTTGAGACTCTGAGCCTGTGGACAGGAAATCCTCCTGGTCACGTTGATGAATGTTCCCTTCAATCCTGCGGCTGCCCGCCCCTTTCTGGAGAATGGTTGCAACACTTCCTGACTTCTATTTGTGTGTATTAAGGTTCTAAGAAATTCAATACTCCTGTGGTTTCTGCAAAACGCTGCAGTTCATTTGCCCAGTAAGCTAAACAGGGGCTAAAGGACACAACAACAAAAGGAAAAGATTCGTTTGAGAAGTGAAAAGATATCACTTGCCTCTCTTCTTTCACCTGGCATTGACCCAGAGCAGTAAATGGCTCTGCATCGGGTGTTGTCTCTTTAAAGAAAGTGCAAACACTCCATTGTCCACACCTCTATTGACACCAAGGTTCAAAGGCGGCAAGAGAAGCAAGTCTTATCTTACTTGAAAGGAGTTTAAGTGCTGCAGGCTCCCTGCATTAGTACTGGGAGAATAAATATCAATTCACTGGTTTCCAAAAATTTTTTCTAAAATTTTTTAATGTTTATTTATTTTTGAGAGAGAGACTGAATGTGAGCGGGGGTGGGGCAGAGAGAGAGGGAGACACAGAATCCGAAGCAAGCTCCAGGCTCTGAACCATCAGCACAGAGCCCGACACGGGGCTCGAGCTCACAAACCGTGAGATCATGACCTGAGCCAAAGTCAGACACTTAACCAACTGAGCCACCCAGGCGCCCCTGGTTTCAAACATTTTAAAATCAACTTTTTGTTTTGGCTTCATTTTAGATTTACAGAAAAGCTGCAAAGCCAGTACAGTGTACGATAAAAAAAAAAATACAGTAAAACCTTGGATTGTAACTTGTTCTGCGAGTGCTCCACCAAATGAACAAACATTTCTAATAAGTTTTTAACTTGATAAATGAGCGATGACTTACAATATGAGTAGTACTTGATAGCGAACATCACATGATCACAACTGAGCCCAGTGGTTCTCTCTTTCTGTCTCTCCCTGCGGGACTGTGGATGATCATCTTCCAGGCTCAGATGCTCGGTCTCAGGCCATGGTATTTAGCAGAAATCAGTGATTTTTCAGAACGTCGGAAGGGGCCCACAACTGGCACTAGTGTGTTTTTTGTCCCTTCGAAGCACCCACGGATAGTCCTTTGCTTTTCCTACAAGAGCAAGCTTAGGAATGCTTTGCTTCATTCTGGGTCAGGCTGCCTGCAGGTACAGACCCTTTCCTCTGCTGCCTTATTGCCAGGTACATTAAATGCGATAGATGACAAGAGTTTATTAATACTGTACTGTAGTCAGCATCAGTTAGTGATAGTGAAAGTTTTCCTGCACAATAATAACCCTCCTCTCTCTTGTCTCCCTCACACCAGCCACGAAGGTTTTCAAAGGTAAGTGCAGGTTAATATATTTTTCTTTTTTTTTTGTATTGTCTTTATTATTTTGTATTATATTACAGTATTGTAATAATTTTTAAATAATCAAAAAATTTTTTTTGCGTTTTATTTATTTTTGAGACAGAGAGAGACAGAGCATGAACGGGGGAGGGGCAGAGAGAGAGGGAGACACAGAATCGGAAACAGGCTCCAGGCTCTGAGCCATCAGCCCAGAGCCTGACGCGGGGCTCGAAATCCCGGACCGCGAGATCGTGACCTGGCTGAAGTCGGACGCTTAACCAACTGCGCCACCCAGGAGCCCCTTAAATAATTTTTTTATTGTTCATTTATTTTTGAAAGAGAGAGACAGACAAAGTTTGAGCAGGGGAGGGGCAGAGAGAGAGAGAGAGGGAGACACAGAATCTGAAGCAGGCTCCAGGCTCTGAACTGTCAGCACAGAGCCTGTCCGGGGCTCGAATTCATGAACCTCGGGATCATGACCTGAACTCAAGTCAGGCACTTAACTGACTGAGCCACCAAGGAGCCCCTGTAATCATGTTTATATGAATATTTTTGGGTTGTGAAACGAATCATCTGAGTTTCCATCATTCCTTATGGGGAAATTTGCTTTGATATATGAGTGCTTTGGCTTAAAAGCATGTTTCCAGAACGAATTATGTTCGCAAACCAAGGTTTTACTGTATTCCTATACACCCTTCCCCACCCAGGACCAACAGTTCCCCCTAATGTTATCACCTGCCATTACCAGTGGTACATTGGTCAAAGTTAAGCAACCAACACTCACACATTGCTATTAACTAAACTCGAGACTTTATTTGGACTTCACCAGTTTTTCCCTTGATATCTGTTTTCCGTTTCAGGATCCTGCCTTGTTTTTGATTCCTTAGCTTCTGTGTGGTATATCTGTTTTTCCAAAATATTTCATGACTAACTTCAGTAAAGGATATTTATTTGAGGAACTGACTTGACTCAGGTTCAACCTTCTGAGACACATACATAACCCGAGGCTTTGACTCCAAAATAATAGACTGAATCTCCCCCCCACCCCATCCCCCTTTGGTCAGGTGGCTTTGTCTGCAGGTGATGCTGTGAGCTTTTACATGAGCCAAAGGGAGAATGGCCTAGGGGTTCTCAACAACAACAACAAAATCCAGGGGCACCTGGCTGACTCAGTTGGTAGAGCTTACAACTCTTGATCTTCTGTTGTGATTCTGAGACCCACATTGGGGACAGAATTCACTAAAAATAAATATATAAATACATAAATACATAAATCATCTTTAAAAATTAATTAATTAGAGAGAGAGCACGAGTAGGGGAGAGGGGCAGAGGGAGAGAGAGAGAATTTTAAGCAGGCTCCACATTCAGTGTGGAGCCTAAATCAGGGCTTGATCCCATGACCCTGGGATCATGACCTGAGCTGAAATCAAGAGTCGGATGCTCAACAGACTGAGCCACCCAGGTGTCCCATTCCTCTTTTTTATTTATAGCTGACTTTGTACATTTGATATTCATGTACCATTGAAAAGACAACAAGCCATACCATTTCATTCTCTCATAAACTTTTGTTTTTTTTCTCATGAAAACAACCAAGATTTATGTGGTTCCAAGAGCCAGTTGGGTAAAATATAGACCAAACTCTGGTTTGGTGAATAAAGGGGATGTGAGAAGAGAAAAGCTTTAAGAGAGGAGGAAGAAAAAGAATTATGTTTGCTTCAGAGAACATCGAGACAGAGGCCATCCATCTTCCATTTCTCGGCCCTGTAAGAATGGTCATTGCAGCCTGGGGATGGAAAGGGGGGAGTGTGGGCCTTGGCTTGTGACACGGATGGACACAGTGTAGGTTTTCAGCTCTAACACATACTAGTTAGGTAACCTTGGACAAGTTACTTAACCTCTCCGAGCCTCAGTTTCCTTCTCAGTAAAATGAGACTCAAGTAATTTTTCTTAATGTTTACTTTTGAGAGAGAGAGCACACATGCATGAGCACGAGGTGGGGAGAGGCAGAGAGAGAGGAGGGGGGACAGAGGATCCAAAGTGGACTCTGTGCCAATAGCAGACAGCCTGATGTGGGGCTCAAATTCACACACTGCGAGATCATGACCTGAGCTGAAGTCGGATGATTAACCGACTGAGCCACCCAGGTGCCCCTGAGAATCAAATATTGAACAAGATAATGCACTTAACACAGTGGGTGACACAGAGAAAGCATGAATATGTGTGTGAAGCGTTATAGTTACCAAGGGCCGTCTACCCTAATGCCACCGGGCATTCTCACATTTTCTCGAGCTTACCATTAATCTCATCCTTTCTTCCATCTTTTGGTATTTGGTAGCTCAGAGGTTTGACAGGTCCCAGAAGGTTAAGCAGAACAATTGAGGGTCTAGTCTTTAAAAACATATGAGTAACTATAAAATTTGGTCACCCGTCGTAAGCAGGGACAGAGTCTACAAAGCAGGAAAAGTGTCATAGCAATGGACACCAGGTGAGTATTCCCCAGTTATTCCCCACCCCCCACGCTGAGAACAGTTGATCCCTGGTCTGGCCACAGGCTGCCAATGATCTACCCTGTTAGTGTGACCTGGGATAACATTCCCAGCAGAGGGCTGCAAACATTTGCTGAGCACACGGACCCGTGACCTATGGTGAGATTCCGGGGGTTGAGTTTGGCTTACACCATAGCTGAGGGTTGGTGGCTTGTGGGGCCTGCTCTGCACAGAACAAGCAAGCAAAGCTGTGTGGTCTGGGGAAGAAGAAGTTGGGATTTTAAAGTGGGACCCCATTGTGTTTTACAAGACACAATCATTTTCTGTTTGCAAATGACTTGTATTTTCCAGCATATATTCTCAGAATTATAGAATTTATTATAGCCCTTAAGACCTACCATGTTTTCCGGGCACCTGGGTGGCTCAGTCAATAAAATGTCGGGCTGACTCTTGGTTTCAGCTCAGGTCATGATCTCCCAGTTTCGTGAGTTCAAGCCCCAAGTTGGGCTCTGTGCTGGCACCATAGAGCCTGCTTGGGATTCTCTGTCTCCCTCTCTCTCTGCCCCTCCCCCACTCATGCTGTCTCTGTCTCTCTCTCAAAATAAATAAATAAACTTAAAAAACAAAAAAGACCTACACTGTTTTTCCAAAAACACTTATCATTGTCTGTACCTGTGGCAACCTGCAGCCTCTTGGGGAGCTGAGGGGTAGAGGACCCATCGCTGCACCTGAGCTATGGGTACGATGTAGGTTAGCACCTGAGTGATGGATACAATGGAGGTTAGAGCTTGGCTCTAACTCCAGGAGGACCTGGAGTACACTGCGAACTTCTTCAAAAGATTCCTTTGTTGTTGTTGTTTGAAGAGGCAGGAACGTGCGTGCATGAAAGCAACCCAACAGAGTGCCCGGAACACAGGAAGGAGCTTGTTTTTGTTTAGTTCCAGGCTCCAGAGCAAGTGCAGCTCACCCAGCCTGAGCCATTCTGACTTCACTTCAGGAGGCTCTGCCTTGATATGTAAAGGAAGGTGGTTGCAACAGGAACAAACACCTGCTCGTGAGCTCTCCCTGCCCACAAATGGCCTCCTGGGCACATGGCAATGCTGTGTAGGGGACGGGAGGGCGCACCGATTTGGCCTCTGAGCCCACCCGGGGGGGCAGCTCTGTACAGAGACAGGTGCAGCGGCCGAAGGAATGAACTCAGATTCTCTGACATCCCACAGATGCAAACTAGGGGGCAGGGTGTCTTTTAGAGTCACCTCCCAGGTGACCAGATGACTTTAAAGTTCAAAGGGTCTGTGAGTCTGACTTTTTCTTACCTTCTGGGACAGATAAAGGAGGACAGAGATAGCTTTCCTGGCTACAGCTCCGGATGGGAATAAACATTTCTCAATTGACGTGTTTCACCCAGGTCTTGAAAACTCAGAATTCTCAGGCTAGGGTTGCCTGGGTGGCTCAGTCAGTTAAGCGTCTGACTTCAGCTCAGGTCATGATCTCATGGTTTTTGAGTTCGGGCCCTGTGTCGGGTTCTGTGCTGACAGCTCAGAGCCTGGAGCCTGCTTTGGATTCTGTGTCTCCCTCTCTCTCTGCCCCTCCCCCTCTTGTATTTTCTCTCTCTCTCTCTCTCTCTCTCTCTCTTTCTCTCTCAAAAATAAATAAATAAATATTTTTTAAAACTTAGAAAAAGAAAGAAATCTCGGGCTTTCAGGAAGTGGATTGTCTAAGTTTTACTTGACACTTTGGGGTGGGGGGATTCACAACAAAGTTTTCTAAAGGGACTCTCTCATCTTGATCATCCAAGTGTCCCACACCCCCCAGTTACCAGCAAGAAGAGAGAGAACAATTTGCCTTTGTATCGACTTGAGGTTCTCCTGAACATCTCCACCCTGACCCAATGTACAACCATTTGCTTTTGATGATTTTTACTTGGTTTCCAGGAACTGGGTGTCCACACACAGTACACTGTTATTTCCAGCATCGTGGTCGCATTCACTGCCAGAAAACCTTGATTTCAGCTCATTCATTCATCCTGGGCTCTGTCCTACCTCTCCCTTGCTCTCAAGGGAGAAGAGCCTAGAGGAGCAAAGAGACAAATAAATAATTTCCAGTGCAGTGTAACTGCACCCAGCCCTATGGTGGTACTGAGGCAGAGGGCCATAAGGAAAGGCTTCATAAAGGAGATATTCTCATGCGCTTTGAAGGATGAGTAGGAGTTTGCACAAGATTTAGCTTTTCTTTTACCCCTGACCCTTCTCTTTTCTAGAGAAGCTTAGACGCCACCTGGCCCCTGAGATAGAGAAGCGCTGATCATCTGGTGCTAAAAAAGACCTGAAACTAACACACAAAAAATATATTCAGCCTTTAACATCTGTGAATATTCTCAAAACTAAGTGGGTAAGAAGATCCTTCTGAATTTCTTTGTACTTATTTTAACCCTCCTGAGACATGCCTTGCTCCTCCTCTCTCCTCATCCTCAGCACTCTTGAAGGTGTCCTTAATATTTCTCATTTAACCAACAACTATTCCTAAAAACTGGAAGCAAGGATACAAGGGAGAAAAGGTGGGGGAGGATTTCTTTACCCCCACCCCCACTCTGCCCTTGTTTGGCTTTTCAATTCTGCAGTCACTCCCTCTCCCGTTTCCTGCTCTCTTTCTCTAAAGCAGCCAGAAGGGACTTTCGGGTGTCTGAGCTCACATCCTTCTGTTACTCTCCCTTGGAGTCCCAGGGAGAGGCTATCTCTTGGGGTCAGGAGTTGGCATGGGAACTCAGGGCTCCTAAGACCGTGCTCCCTGGACCTATCCTGCCTCCTCACTTTGCACAGTGAGGTAGCTCTGACCTTTTCTATTTCATCCTGTTTTGTTTTGTTTTGTTTTGTTTTTTCCTCTACATCCCACGTGGTGGCTTGGCAATCAGAAATCAACACTATTTCTTCCTTGGCGTTTCTTGGGTTTAATTAATTATTTAATTAATTTTATTATTAAAAAATATTTTTTATTTGTTTATTTTGAGAGAGAGAGAGAGAGAGAGAGAGAGAGAGAGAGAGAGAACATGGTGGGGAGAAACAGAGAGAGGGAGAGAGAGAATCCCAAGCAGGCCTCACACTGTCAGCTCAAGCCTGATGCGGGGCTTGAACTCAGGAGTCGTGAGATCATGACCAGAGCCAAAATCAAGAGCCTGTCGTTCAAGTGACTGAGCCACCCAGGCACCCCTATTTACTTCTTAAAGTAGTCTCCATGGTATGGAGTCCAACACGGGCTTGAATTCACAACTGTGAGATCATGACCCGAGCTGAGATCAAGAGTCGGATGGCTCAACAGACTGAGCCACCCAGGCGCCCCCAACCTCCCTGGCATTTCTTAAATGTATCCCACTTCAGTTAAAAACTCAAAAGACAGAGGCCCCATAGACTTTGAAACCTTCTGCTTGCCTTCTGGGCTCAGCCACTGGCTTGACAGGTCCCGCTGGCTCTCCTGGGAGAGTGGGCAGCTGATGAAATCCAGAGGCCCTGAAACCTCCCTTCTGGAAAGTGCCCTTGTTTGCATATCCTGGTTCCAGAACAGGAACCTCCTGTTGAAAATCGATCGGGGAAGTAACGTTCGGGATTGAGTGGATTTGCTTGGAGCTGCAGGCAGCCGCCTTCCCAGAGAAAGACAGAACCTGTTTTTACTGATTAAAATCTCCCTTGTTTGTTCACTTTCTACTTTGAAAAGTTCTTGGAACCTTTTTCCAGGAAGAAGCCTGGTAGGAGGAAGTCAGGGCAGCGAAGAAGATCAAGCCTTGTTTTTGTCCTCCTGAGTCTAAAGCTCCTTTTTATTGTCAGGGAAACAGGCACGAGGGTGTGTGAAATAAGTCATTAGTGCAAACAATAGCAGACGAGCACAGGGTGTGTACCAGATGCCGTGCAAGGCCCTGGCATCCGTTCTGACTTTTATCCCTGCGGGGTATGAACTGCCTCCATTTCTCAGAGGAGGAAGGTTGAGAGGTCAAGCCCAAGGTCATGCCACTCGTCAGTGGTAGAATGGGGACTGGAGCCTAGATCCTTGTGACTTCAGCTATTGCCTGGAATCCTGGAGGTTACACACAGGCCAGGCTCATTGCTTATAGGCCGTGAGGCTTCTGAGGCGACCACCCCCTCCCCTTTCAGTGATTTGCATTTTATTCGATAGAAACTGAAAACTGAAGTCAAGGTGTCTGAAACCAGCAAAAGGATGTACCTTTCTGTCTCTTTTGCCATTGCCGTTCCTTGGTTGGGGAGTAGACTGGTGGGGCCTAGGTGACATTTACTGTGCAAACAACAGACTGGGAACCAGGCAGAGCCCACACCTAGCTGAGTAAATAGCACCTGGAGGCCCAGGCAGGGCCTGCAAGGTCCCAAAGTGCGGCCTTGCTTTGAGAGACAACCAAGAGAATGTACCCCTGGGCTAGAAGCCAGAAGCTCAGAGCTCTGGTCCCAGTGCTGCCATTATTAACACGCGTGCCTCTCCGTTCCTCCTCTCAAGGTAGAGGAACTCAGCCTGATGAGGTCTCAGGTCCAGTGTGGCTGCAGGAGTTTGGCGGGAGCAATGCAGCTCAGTGGTTGGGCATGCGGAGACTGGAAGAATCCAGTTGCCCGGGTTCAAGCATCAGCTTTACCTCTTACAAACTCTGTGACTCTAGACAAGTCCTTAACTTTTCAGAGACCCTGTCTTCCTATCATACATCTAAGAATACTAGTAGAACCCACCCCATAGGGTTGTCAAGACGTTACGTAAGAATGCCCAGCACAATTCTAGAATATACTGTCATGGCCACAAGGGTCCTTTCCTTAGACTCTGTTTTGGTGGGGAATTAGAAATGCAATTAAAGCAAAAGTGAACAAACTAGAAGGAGGAGGAGGAGAAGTTAGAAGTTACAGCTGACATCTCATAGTTAAGTCTCAGTTCAGCGCTGGCACATAGGAGACACGGCATGTTGGGAACTATTAGTGGTTCTCTAATTCTGCGGATATTCACCGAATGCTTGGCAGATGTGGGGCTTTTTACTAGTTCTGGCGGTTATAAAAAGATATTTACACATGGACCTTTTCCCAAACAACCCCCAGTCTAGGAGGAGACACACACAAATGTCTATGACAGAGAAGTAACAGGGTCATGAAGGGATTAGGAATCTGCCCTGATGCTTCAGGAAATTCTCCGGAGGCCCAGACGCAGTAAGACTCCTGGGAGGGCATGGACTTTGTGGTCACACATAGCACTTTTTCAGTCCCAACTTTGACACTAATCAGCTGGATAATCTTGGACAATTTACATCACTTCTTTTTTTTTAATTTTTGTTTTTTTAACGTTTATTCATTTTTGAGAAATAGAGACAGAGCATGAGTGGGGAAGGGGCAGAGAGAGGGAGACACAGAATCCGAAGCAGGCTCCAGGCTCCGAGCTGTCAGCACAGAGCCCGACGTGGGGCTTGAACTCACGAACTGCGAGATCATGACCCGAGTTGAAGTTGGATGCTTAACCAACTGAGCCACCAAGGTGCCCCCAATTTACATAACTTCTCTGAGCTATCTTCTCCTCTTGTGATGGTTAATTTTATGAGTCGATCTGGCTGAACTGTAAGACCCAGTTATTCTATTGAGAGTAATCTAGACGTTGCTGTGGAAATATTTTGTAGACATGGTCGACATCTCAATCGGCTGACTTTAGGTAAAGGAGACTGTCCTGAGTGGGTCTCATTCAATCAGTGAAAGGCCTTAAGAGCAAAACTAAGGTTTCTCTGAAGAAGAAGAAATTTCACCTATGGATTGCTGGGTTGGCTCCTGCACCAAGTCTCCAGCCTGCCAATCTGCCCTAAAGATTTCAAACATGCCAGCCCACAGTTGTATAAGCCAATTCCTCAAGATACATCACGTGTATGTAGGGGCACCTGGGTGGCTCAGTGGGTTGAACATCCGACTTCAGCTCAGGTCATGATCTCATGGTTCATGAGTTTAAGCCCCACATCAGGCTCCCGGCTGTCAGTGCAGAGCCCGTTTTGGATCCTCTGCCTCCTCTCTCTGCCCCTCCCCCACTTGCATTCTCTCTCTCTCTCTCTCTCTCTCTCTCTCTCTCAAAATTAAACATTAAAAATTTTTTTTTTAAGTTTAAAATATCATGTATATGTAGATCATATATATATATATATCATTTATATATCATATGTGATTGTGTCTATACACACACACATGCTGTATGATATATATCACGTATACTAGTTCTGTTTCTCTGAGAGTAGGCAAGCAGAAATGCTACTTCTCTTTCACTTCCCTGATTGTCCCCAACCTCATCTAGCCCTTGGTCCTCTCAGTTCCCTGACACCTCATCATGAAAGCAAAGAACTTGGACCTGGAAGGGCCCTTAGTGGCTGTGTAGTTCACCTTCCTCTATGTGTAGATGAAGACATTCAGAGTGAGAATGCAAGCAATTTGTCCCAGGTCTCAAAGACTATACTGGAGACATGGGGCTAACATTTAGGGCTGCATTGCAAGGTTGGCATAGAGTAAAATTCGCCTTGGGTGCAAAATTTCAGAGAGTGCCCCCAAATTCAGTGATTGAGATTTTAAAATATTTTGCTGCAATATTTTTAAAAATCTAAATTAATGCAAAAAAACTATAATGCACAAAATATCACATTTTCTCTTTAAGTAGGCTTCATGCCCAATGTGGGGCTTGAACTCATGACCCTGAGGTTATGTCACATGCTCTACCGAGTCAGCCAGGCACCCCCACAAAGTATCACTTTTTTTTTTTTAGAGATAGAGCACAAGCTGGGGAGAGGGGCAGGGTGGGGGAGAGAGAGAGAAAGAGAGAGAGAGAGAGAGAGAGAGAGAGAGAGAGAATCTCAAGTAGGCTCCACCCTCTGCATGGAGCCCTACAATGGAGCTTGATCCCACGACCCTGCGATCATGACCTGAGCTGAAATCAACAATCGGATGCCCAACCAACTGGGCCACCAGGCACCCCAAAGTATCACATTTTTAAACAAAGAAGGATCATGATTGTTGGATTTTCCTTTTGCTGTAGGCACTGATGTAGTCAGTTGCCTATGTCTGTTGGACACACTGTATTAGACACAGCATCACATGCTACTCATAGTATTCTTTGTTACCGTGCATGTGGTTTCCTCCGCCCATCAAGTCCTCTCATAGGTGACCAGCTGTCCTGGTGTGCCCGGGACTGAGGGGTTTCCCAGGATATAGGACGTTTCTTGGGATAATCTGAGATAGTCTCAGCAAACCAGGATGGTTGTTTGTCCTATCAGAGAAGGAAGCAGGGACCGGATGTTAGGCACTTTTGTACCCTTGAGCCCCTTGGTTACACTGAGTCATTATTATTGATTGAATTTGCCCTTTGTGGGGGAGTGCTTGGCAGGCACTGAGCACAGCCCTAATCAGTTGCTTATCTGAGGCACAGAAATGCTGACTTGGCCAGGCTCCACTGACAAATCCCTGATGCTCCAGAGCCAAGCCTGTTGGCCTCCCAAGTGTCCTGCCTGCTGCTGCTTATTCATGACCATCTCTGAGATTCCTAAAATATGAATCCACCTTGTGTAACCAGTAAAGGCTTATTTGCCTAAAACCTGCCCAGGAAGCTGTACTCCATTTTTTAAAAATGTTTATTTATTTTTCACAGAGAGAGATTGAGAACAAGAGAGCAGGGGAGGGGCAGACAGAGAGGGAGACACAGGATCCAAAGCAGGCTCCAGGCTCTGAGCTGTCAGCACAGAGCCCGATGTGGGGCTCCTGCTGACAAACCACGAGATCACGACACGAGCCAAAGTCGGATGTTTAACCTATTGAGCCACCCAGGCGCCCCTCCATTGTTTTTGTTTTGTTTTGCTTTGCTTTGTTGTTTTTACAAACAAATACTCTGCCTTTTGAAACTTTCTGTGCTTTAGACACAAATGGGCATTTTGCTTCAAAGATCATTATATCGTGCCTTCAGCTAAGAACAGGATTAAGTAGGATAATGTGTAAAAACCACCTTGCATAGTCCCTTGTGAGAGACTATTCATTTTGTTTTCCTTCTCTCTAGTTCTCCTCTGAGTCTACAATGCAACAACTGGGGTGCCTGGGTGGCTCAGTTCGTTAAGCGACTGACTTCGGCTCAGGTCATGATCTCGCAGTTTGTGAGTTCAAGCCCCGCATCAGGCTCTGTGCTGCCAGCTCAGAGTCTGGAGCCTACTTCAGATTCTGTGTCTCCACCTCTCTCTACCACCCTCGGGCCCTGCTCACACTCCGTGTCTCTCTGTCTCTCAATAATAAATAAATGTTAAAAAAAAATGCAACAACTGTATGATTCCATTTTTACAGTCGGTAGGACACATAATCAATTCATTTATTCATTCATTTATTCCAAAATGTCTTATTGTTCACCTACTGTGCACCAAGCATAACTTTAGGTAGTAGGTCCTAAGGGTATGGTGGCAAACAAAACCCCCCAAAAACCAATAATGGGATGCACCTACAAGTCAGAAATCATCCCTATTATGACTGTTTCAAGTGAATTCTGAGTAGATGCAACTTAGCAGGTGGCCACAGTTCTCCCCAGTGCTGCTGCTATTCCTGTATTTAAAACACCTGCTATTGTTCGCGGGTTGCTAACATTTACTTTGGTCTTTATGTCAATGCCATTTGTAGAATGAGCCAGCTGTGGAGCTTTTTTTCTCTTTCCACATTGGCACTGAATTGTGCTTTATTGGTCAGAAAATAAAACACCGCTCGCGTAGATAGC
Organism: Herpailurus yagouaroundi; assembly: GCF_014898765.1. Taxonomy (NCBI): domain Eukaryota; kingdom Metazoa; phylum Chordata; class Mammalia; order Carnivora; family Felidae; genus Herpailurus; species Herpailurus yagouaroundi. The sequence goes on along the minus strand of NW_024412645.1, from coordinate 2,995,611 downwards.
GCCAGCCTAACCTTCAAGACTGATCTGAGCAGGGACCTTCTGCTTAAGATGAAGAGTAGGCTTCATGGCTGAAGAGTAGGGATCATGGCTTGATCATCTGGCTTAATTTTACTTTACCTAGTGTTGTTTCTGTCTTCCTCCCTTTCTTTAGCGCCCTTGTTAGTAATTCCCCTCTGCCTGTGGGATTTTACCAGACTGTTGAGAACTGATGAACCGTAGACAGTAAAGGTTAGACAGAAAGCAGATCAGTGGTTGCCAAGTGCTGGGGGTGAGGAAGAACCAGAGGGTGACTGCTGAGTGGGGAACGGGGTCTTCTCTAGGGGTTAATGAAAATAGAACTTTGGAACTAGATAGAGGTGGTGGTTTCACAACACTGAATGTACTAAATGCCACTGCCTTGTACACTTTATGTTATGTGAATTTCATTTAAATAAAAAAAGGAACAAAACATGTTAAATGAAAGGAGCCAGGTACAAAAGAGTATAACCTGTATGAATCTGTTTATATGAAGTTCAAGAACAGACTAACCTAACCTATGGTGATAGAAATCAGAAAAATGGTTGCCATGAGGGGAGAGGAAAGAAGTTGGAGGGGACTTTCTGCAGTGGTGAAAATATTCTACATCTTGTTTCGGGCAGTGGTTACAGAGCCCCAAAGTATCAAATCGTATGTCAAGATCTGTGAATTTGATCGTTTTTAAGATCTGTGAATTGTTGGGGCACCTGGGTGGCTCAGTCCGTTGAGCATCCGACTCCGGCTCAGGTCATTATCTCATGGTTTGTGGGTTTGAGCCCTGCATCAGGCTCTGTGCTGACAGCTCAGAGCCTGGAGCCTGTTTCTGTTTCTGTGTCTCCCTCTGTCTCTGCCCCTACCCCGCCTGTGCTCTGTCTCTCTCTCTCAAAGATAAATAAACATTAAAAAAAAAAAAAAGATCTGTGAATTGTTGATGTTAATTATACCTCATTTAAAGAATAAAAATGGGAAAAAAATAAATAAAAATAAAAATGGAGGGGCACCTGAGTGGCTCAGTTAGTGTCTGACTCTGGATTTTAGCTCAGGTCATGATCTCACCACCACGAGACTGAGCTCCTCATGATGCTCCGTGCTGTGAACACAGAGCCTGCTTGGGATTCTCTCTCTCTCCCTCTTGCTCTGCTCCTGCCCTATTTGCATGTGTGCACGATCTCTCTCTCACTCTCTCAAAATAAACAAATGAACTTAAAAATAAATAAATAAATAAATAAATAGGAAAAATTTTAAGTTGAAAAAGAAAAGTAAAGGTGAATATCCTAGAGAAAAGAAAAAAAAAAAAAAAAAAAAAAGAAGGCAAGGACCCAGTGATATCTGACTCAAATTTCCCTGGAGTCGATTCATCCATTTTTAAATGTATTGCTCCAGGGGTGCCTGGGTGGCTCAGTCAGCTACGTGTCCTGCTCTTGGTTTCAGCTCAGGTCATGATCTCGTGGTTCATGAGTTTGAGCCTGACATCCGGCTCTGTGCTGTGTGGAGCCTGCTTGGGATTCTCTCTCTCCCTCTCCATGCCCCACTCATGCAGTCTCATCTCTCTTAAAATAAATAAATAAACTTAAAAACATTTTTTTGGGGCGCCTGGGTGGCGCAGTCGGTTAAGTGTCCGACTTCAGCCAGGTCACGATCTCGCGGTCCGTGAGTTCGAGCCCCGCGTCGGGCTCTGGGCTGATGGCTCAGAGCCTGGAGCCTGTTTCCGATTCTGTGTCTCCCTCTCTCTCTGCCCCTCCCCCGTTCATGCTCTGTCTCTCTCTGTCCCAAAAATAAATAAAAACGTTGAAAAAAAAATAAAAAAAAAAAACATTTTTTTAAAATGTATTACTCTGAAGAACTGTCTTCTGACACTCACGGGCTTTTGGCTTTTGTACATAATTTTATTTCTTTATTTTTTAGTTAAAAATTTTTTTTTAATTTAGGGAGAAAGAGATCGCAGGCAGAGGAGGGGGCAGAGGGAGGGAGAGAAAGAATCTTAAGCAGGTTCCACACTCAGAACAGAGCCCAATGGGTGGCTCCACCCCATGATCCTGGGATCATGACCTGAGCCAAAATCAAAAGTCCAGTGCTCGACTGCCTGAGCCACACAGGCGGCCCCATAGTTTTATTTCTGATAACTTCAGACACTTTGGGCTAAAAGAGCCTGGTCTCAAGCATGACACTGTGTTTAGAAAGGCTTTAACAAAGTAGTTACCAGCCTTGGCTTGGCAGTCAGATGCTCTGGATTTGCTTCCGGAGTGGTTTGATTCTTGCCTCATCCATCCACTTTGGCCACTTGGTAGTTGTGTGACTTTGGGTAAGTTGCCTAACCTCTCAAGGCGTGGCTTCCTCTTGAGGTAAAAGCAGGGACGGCATCTCCGTAGCAGTGCTGTTGTGAGGACTGAATGAACAAATGCCCAGGGCCTGGCACAGGGAAGGTGCACAGAAAGCATGGCCAGATGAGTAGGATTGCCAGGTAAAATGCAGGATGTCTAGTTACATTTGAATTTCAAATAAACAACAAATAATTTTTGGCATACGATTGTTATGAGTTGAATGTTTGTACCCCACCCCCACCCCTAAATTTATATATTGAAGCCCTAACCCCCAGTGTGGCTGTATTTGGAGGAAGGATTAAGTGAGACCTATGAGTGAGGCCCTGATCCAATAGAATTACTGTCTTCATAAGAAGACACACCAGGGGCACTGGGTGACTCAGTTGGTTGAGCATCTGACTCTTGATTTCGGTTCAGGTCATGATCCCACAGTTATGGGATTGAGCCCCGAGTCCAGATCCATGCTGAGCATGGAGCCTGCTTAAAATTCTCTCTCTCTCTCTCTCTCTCTCTCTCTCTCTCTCTCTCTCATTCTGTCTCTCTCTCCCACTGCCCCTCTCCCCCACTCATGTGTTCTCTCTAAAAAAAAAAAAGCACCAGAGAGTACTCACTTGTTCTTTCTGTGCCCCCAACACCCTGCACAAAGAGGTCATATGAGCACACAATGAGAAGGCAGCTACATGCTAGCTAGGAAGGGAGCCCTCATCAGAAACGGAATTGGCCAAAATTTTGATCTTGGACTTCTCAGTCTCTAGAACTTTGAGACTCAGCCAAACCGACTAATCAAGTGTCAGGATAGAATAAAGAATTTCTTAAAACATTTGAGGACTCAAAAAGTGCATCTCAGGGCACCGGGGTGGCTCAGTCAGTTAAGCATCTGACTCTCGATTTCAGTTTAGGTCACAATCTCACAGTTTGTGAGATGGAACCTTATATCAGGCTCTGTACTGACAGAGCCTGCTCTCTCTGCCCCTCCCCCATCTTTCTCTCTCTCAAAATAAATGAATAAACTTAAAAAAAAAGTGTGTCTTGCCATTCCCACAGAATGGGAGGGAAAAATGCACATTTCTATTTGATAACGGACTTGTATTTAGAATACATAAAGTATTACGATTCAATAATAAAAAGACAACCCAATAAAAAATAAGTAAAGGATCTGAGGAAAACATTTCTCCAAAGAAGACATACAAATGGCCAAAAAGCACATGAAAAGATGCTCAACATCATTAGTCATTAGGGAAATGCAAATTAAAAGCACAATGAGGTACCCACTTCATGCCCATGAGGCTATAATAAAAAAGACAGATAATAACAAGCGTTGATGAGGATAGAAATTGGAACCAACCCTCACCCACTGCTAATAGGTACAGTATTTAAAATGGTGCAGCTGCTTTGGAAAACAACCTGTCAGTTTCTCAAAACATGAAACATAGAGTTACCATATGACCTTGAAGTTCCACTCCTAGGTATATACCTAAGAAACATGATAATATGTCTGCACAAAAACTTGTACACAAATTTTCTCCCTTCCTTCCTTCCTTCCTTCCTTCCTTCCTTCCTTCCTTCCTTCCTTCCTTTTCTTTTCCCTTTCTTTCTTTCTTTCAAGATTTTATCTTTAAGTAATCTCTACACCCAACACAGGGCTTGAATCCACAACTCCAGGATCAAGAGTTGCATGCTCCTGGGGCGCCTGGGTGGCTCAGTCGGTTGAGCGTCCGACTTCAGCTCAGGTCACCATCTCACGGTTCGTGAGTTCGAGCCCTGCATCAGGCTCTGGGCTGATGGCTCAGAGCCTGGAGCCTGCTTCCGATTCTGTGTCTCCCTCTCTCTCTGCCCCTCCCCCATTCATGCTCTGTCTCTCTCTGTCTCAAAAATAAACATTAAAAAAACAATTAAAAAAAAAAAAGAATTGCATGCTCCTGAGTGAGCCAGCCAGGTGCCCCTCTACACAAATTTTCATAGCTGCATTATTCATAATAGCCAAAAATTGTGATAACCCAATGTCCATCAAATGATGAATGGAGGTATAAAATTTGGTATATCCAGATGTATGTATGGTATCCATACAATGGAATATTATTTGGCAATAAAAATTGAAAGCAGAGACTCAAGATATTTGTACATCCATATTCACAGCAACATTATTCACAAATAACCAAAAGGTGGAAGCAACCAAATGGATGAATGAATAAACAAAATGTACCATATACATACAATGGAATATTTTTCAGTCTTTAAAAGGAAAGAAATTCTGATACAACAAGAGTGAACCTTGAGGTTTTCATGCTAAGTGAAATAAGCCAGTCACAAGCCAGTGTATGATTCCACTGATATGAGGTACTTAGAGTAGCCAAGTTCATAGAGGCAGAAAATAAAACGATGATTGCCAGGACCTGGGAGAAGGGAGAATAGGGGGCCATTTGATGGGCATAGAGTTTCAGTTTTATGAGATGAAAAGAATTCTAGAGATGGATAGTGGTGATGATTGCACAACAGTGTGAATGTACTTAACATTACTAAACTATACACTTAAAAATGGTTAATATGGTAAGTTTTATGCTAGGTGTATTTTACCATGATATGAATGAATGAATGAATAAATGAACGAGTGAATGAAGTACTGACACAGGCTACAACATGAATGAATTCTGAAAACTTCATGCTGAGTGAAAGAAGCTAGTCACAAAGGGCCATATGTTCTATGATTCCATATTATGAAATGTCCTTAACAGGCAAATTTATACAGACAGAAAAGTGGTTGCCAGGGGCTGGGGTGGTGGTATGGTGAGAGGGGTTAGGAGGATAATTTTATACTTTAAGCCAGTTAATGGTATGGAATGTGACTTTTATCTAAATTAAGCTGTTAATAATGTATGTTGAATATGTTTAGAAAAGTAAAGACTGGATGCATTTTATGAGAATAAGGAACTATCCCAAGAAAGGATGGCATGGGATCCAGGAGACAGAGACTCCCACATAGGATGTGATTGGGATAAAGGGAATCTGAGGAGAAAGGTGGTACCACAGGCTAAGAGAGCAAGTGGTCTGCATCAGGACAGGAGGGCTCTGGATAGGAATAGAAAAAAATCTAGTAAAAAAAAAAAAAAGAAAGAAAGAAAGAAAAAAAAAGAAAAAGAAAAAATCTACTAAGTGGTTAAAAAAAGAAAAACACAAAAAACAATAGATACATAGAAAAGTAAGGCAATGAAAAACCAAGGCAGTTATTAATTACAGGAAAAACAAAAAGCTGTAAAAGAAGAAGTTTAGGGGCAACTATGTTGCTCAGTCAGTTAAGCATCTGACTCTTGATTACAGCTCAGGTCCTGATGTCACGGTTCATGAAATTGAGCCCTGTGTCATCAGGCTCTGTACTGAAAACAGAGAGCCTGCTTGGGATTCTCTCTCTGCCTCTTTCTCTGCCCCTCTCCCACTCACACACATGCACACACTCTCTCTGTCTCAGAATACATAAATAAACTTAAAAAAAGAAAATGTTTAATTACCATACACTATGCATCTCAGCTGTGAATAATTACATCATCATAACATTGCTCACCATTAATAAAAATAATGACATAAAAATCATTGGGAGAATGAAGGGAGGTAGAAGAGGTTGTGAAAAGAGAATTAATTCCTCATGTGCAAGTCAATTAATGATGTCAAAGATTGATAATTGAGATAGAGCAATGTAAGGCTATTATTTAAGAAATGGAGATGAGATAACAGGAAGTAATAGCAAGGAAGTTGCCTCTGAGGAGGAAGATTGGGAAGAGGAGAGGGATGGGATAGGCAAACCTGAATTTTGTTGTAAGCCTTTATTTTTTTTTAAGTAGACTTCATGCCCACTGTGGGGCCCAATGCAGGGCTTGAACTCATGACCCTGAGATCAAGACCTTAGCTGAGATCAAGAGTTGAACACTTAACTGACTGAGCCACCCAGGTGCCCCTGTTGTAAGCCTTTTAAATCTGCCTCGACTAAAAACAAAACAAGCTATATGCACGTGTTTTTAAATGTATTTTAAAAAATGGAAACTAGAACCTATTTTGCATGGCCATTTCCTATTCAGGAAACATGGGGTTAATTTTAGAGCTCAGAGCACCTAGAGGGAGGAGACCAATGGGAGAATTGGAAGAGAGTTGTCCCAGCAGAGGACATTGTCCTCCACCTTCTCAGCTGTGTCTAATGCCTGGGGCCTCCTACAGGAAACCCGACACTGGGCTAGCCTCTTTCCTTGCTCTTTTCTTCACCATCTGAAGTTACAGGTTCTGGGTGCCACACAGTGGCACACCCAGAACAATCTTGCCCTTCAGCCCCTGTACCTCTGGGAATCTTTCCAGCACCTCTTCCCAAACTTGCTGGACCATCTTGCTTGCTCTCACATGCCCAGCCTTGGCTTCCTATAGTACTCTTGCCCAACACCTACTTTCCTGAACTTGATGCTTGGGACTTGCCCTGGTTTTCCTCACTGGTACTCAGACTCTAAATTGTCTGATACTCCACCCCCCACAGCTACAGGCAACCCCACCTTCAGACCAGTCCCTGGAGCCCGGGCCTGGGTAGAATCCAGGATCCACCTGCCTGACCAAGAAGAAATGTCATGCTGAGAGAACTGTCACATCTGTCTGTAATCACAGGCTCCTCACCGGTGACTTGGGAGAAATTATTTCTATTGTGAAGATTCAAAATGTATAGCAGTGAGAACTGTGACTGGCACATAGTAGGCTTGAGGAAATTATCAGGTAAAGAAACACTGAAGGGGCGCCTGAGTGGCTCAGTTGGTTGAGCATCTGACTTGGGCTCAGGTCATGATCTCATGGTTTGTAGGTTCAAGCCCCATGTCAGGCTTTCTGCTCCCAGTGGGGAGCCTGCTTTGGATCCTCTCTCTCTCTCTCTCTCTCTCTCTCTCTCTCTGCCCTTCCCCCATGCATGCTCTCTCCCTCTCTGTCTAGAAAGAAAGAAAGAAAGAAAGAAAGAAAAGAGAAACACTGGAGTAGAATTTCAAGTAACACTGAGAAATAGCAACAGATAGCTGGCTTGGTGTGCATGAGGGCAGCAGGAATAAATGAAAATTTCTAGAAGAAAATCCAAGCAGAAAGTTTAAGATTTCACAGTTCTGAACGAACAAAACAAAACAAAGCAGAGCTGTGTCTATAACTGGATGGTCTTCTATGCCCATCCTTGGGACCCTGACACTTTTGGCCACAGACAGAGACACAGAGAGTCACCATCTTTAAGAGCAAAACAAGGCTATATTCATCCAGGATTCCTCTTTCGCCTTGCCCTCCCTTCCATTTCAGAACATCCCCAGTCCCCTGTAGCAGGTCTGTGCCTTCTCCACAACCCCTCAATTGTGCCTTGACCTTCAATGGGCTAAAAGACTTTTTGCTTTACTTTCTCTAGAATTGACTCCCCATTGACGGTCCAACTATTTAAGAATTCATGTCAGCATTTCCCTTGGGAAGTTCCTATTGACTCCGAGTTTCCTCAATTTCATGACTCTTTCATCAACATCTTTTCATGTCACTATCAATAAAAAATAAGAGAGCTTCTAAATATAATGTGCATGACTGTATTTAACTTTTGCAGCTTGTTTATTTCAAGAAATGCTGCTTGGAGGGCTAGGAATCTTTAAACCACATTAAGATATTTGACTTGGATCCATTTTTCATGGGAAGCTGGTACTTTACTGATTCCAGACTTCCAGAATTCACAGTTCAGTAAGAGGTTTTTAAAGTTTATTTATTTGGGGCACCTGGGTGGCTCAGTCGGTTGAACGTCCGACTTCAGCTCAGGTCATGATCTCATGGTCTGTGAGTTTGAGCCCCGCGTCGGGCTCTGTGCGAGAGCTCAGAGCCCGGAATCTGTTTCGGATTCTGTGTCTCCTTCTCTCTCTGACCCTCCCCCATTCATGCTCTGTCTCTCTCTGTCTCAAAAAAATAAATAAAAGTTAAAAAAAAAAATAAAGTTTATTTATTTATTTGAGGGGGGGAGGGCAGAGAGAGAAGGAGAAAGAGAGAATCCCAAGCAGGCTCTGCACTGTTAGTGCAGAGTCTGATGTGGGGCTTGAACTCACAAACTGGGAGATCATGACCTAAGTAGAAATCAAGAGTCAGATGCTTAACTGACTAAGCCACCCAGGCACCCTAGTAAGATTTTTTTTTAAAGGTGGTGGTCAGGGAGGTCCTCACAATAGGAATACCCATCTATTACCACTCAGATAAAAAGAACACACTCTCAGAATATAGAATGGCCTTTTATTTTTATTCTTAATTTTTTAATGTTTTTTTTTTTTTTTTCTTTTTGAGAGAGAGCGCAAGCGGGAGCAGGGACAGAGGGGGGACAGAGGCTCTGACATGGGCTTTGAGCTGACAGCAGGAAGCCCAATGTGGGACTTGAACTCACGAACCTCGAAACCATGACCTGAGCTGAAACTGGATGCTCAACCGACTAAGCCATTCAGGCGCCCCTATTTATTTTTATTTTTATTTGAGAGAGAGAGAGGGGGGGGGGGGAAGGGGGCAGAGGGAGAGAGAGGGAGACTCTCATGCAGGTCCCATGCTCAGTGAGGAGCTCCAGGGCTGAATCCCCTGACCCTGGGATAGTGACCTGAGCTGAAACCAAGACTCAGACACTCAACCAACTGAGCCACCCAGGCGCCCTTGACCTTGTAAATTTAGTATATTAAGCTTTTTTTTTTTTTTTAATGCCCTACATTTTGCTTATTTTTCTCATTTCTCTGCTCTCCTGTGGTTTGGCCTCCAGAAACAAACCATCTAGGGCGCGTGGTGATGGCACTGAAAAGAGCTGCACGGCCATCTAGTGGCCAGTCGTCCTCACTGCACATGCAAGTGACTGCCTTTCCTGCCAATAGTTCCCCCAAATGGTGAACTCACACCTTGGGTTTCTGGCATGAAGATCAACCTTTGCTACTTCATGGAAGTTTTGAAATTCATTTTATAAATGTTCCTACAGTCTCGGACTTCAAAAGATTGCTTCACCATAAATCTGAAGAGTGAGTTTCCAGCCACTGAATGGTGATTCTGAGCAGTGTTTCCTGAGTTAGACAGGTCTGGGTTAGAATTTACTCTGGGTGACTTTGGGCAATTTATTTAAACCCTCTGACCCTCCATTTCCTCTTGTACAACGGAGACAGTAACAGTGGACAGAGTTTTTCTGAAGATAAAGGGAAGTGTGCATGTCATGTATTTTTGGCTGTTCCTGATAGGTGAGCATTGCTATTGATTTGTTCAATGCTTATGGAAAGATGGCATAGTCCAGGTTAAGGGACAGAAAATCACCCCCCGAAACAGGCCTAAGTAAAAGGTTTGAGATGCTTGAGCAGTATCTCAAAAATCCTTCACTTCTTTTCAATAATGTTTTATCAGGTTTTTTTGTTTTTGTTTTTGTTTGGTATAGAGATCATATGCAACTTAGAAAAAAATTTTTTCAATAAAAAAATGTTTTAGTGTTTATTTATGTTTGAGAGACACACGCACAGAGAGAGAGAGCGAGAGAGAGAGAGGGAGAGAGTGGATGGGGGAAGAGCGGAGAGAGTTGGAGACAGAATCTGAAACATGCTCTGAGCTCCAAGCTGTCAGCACAGAGCCAGATGGATGTGGGGCTCGAACTCACGAGCCGTGAGATCACGAGCTGAGCCGAGCTCAGTCACTTAACGGATTAAGCCACCCAGGCACCCCTAAAAAATTTTTTTTAATGTTTATTTATTCATTTATTTTTTTTTGAGAGAGAGAGAGACAAAGCATGAATGGGGGAGAGGCAGAGAGAGAGGGAGACACAGAATCCAAAGCAGGCTCCAGGCTCTGAGCTGTCAGCACAGAGCCCAATGCAGGGCTCGAACTCACGAACCGCGAGATCATGACCTAAGCCAAAAATGCTTGCTTAACCAAACAAGCTACCTAGGTGCCCCACAACATTTAAAAAAAATATTTTATTTCATTTTATTTTTTTAAAGGTTTGTTTCTTTTTGAGAGAGAGATTACAAGCAGGAGAGGGGCAGAGGGAAGGGAGACAGAGGCTCCAAAGCAGGCTCTGCACTGATAGCAGTGAGCCTGATGTGGGGCTCGAACCCTTGAACCATGAGATCATGATCTGAGCCAAAGTCGGTCGCTGAACAGACTGAGCCACCCAGGTGCCCCTTTAAGATTTTTTTTTTAAGTAATCTTTATACCTAATGCAGGACTCAAACTCACAACCCTGAGGTCAAAGTTGCATGCTGTACAAATGAGCCAGCCAAGTGCCCCCATGCACAAATTTTTTTATATTGATTTCTAGATATTTTCATTTTTGATGCCGTTGTATATTGTGTTTTTTTACATTTCATTTTATAATTGGTGCTGTGTATAGAAGTAGGTTTTTGATCTGTATCTTGCAAACTTGTTAAAGTAATTTATTTATTTTCATACTTTATTTTTAGATTAATTTGGGCTTTCTCTGTGCACAATCATGTCACTATTGACAGTTGCAGTTTTACCTCTTTCTTTCCAAACTTTCCTTTAAAAAAAAAATATTTTATTTAGTTTTGAGAGAAGGCACATAGGGGAAGGTCAGAGAGAGAGGGGGACAGAGGTTCCAAAGCGGGCTCCTCAGCGCTGACCGCAGTGAGCCTGATATGGGGCTCCAACTCACGAACTGTGAGATCATGACCTGAGCTGAAGTCGGACACTCAACCAACTGAGCCACCCAGGCGCCCCGAACTTATGACTCTTGATCTCAGGGTTGTAAATTCAAGCCCCATGTTGGGTGTAGAGATTACTTAACAAAATAAAATCAACAAACAAATCAAAAAAAAAACAAACAAACAGCGGCTATATCAGGACGGGAGTGTGGGAAGAAGTTGTATGACACTATGGGGACCTTTGTTTTTTTTAAGTCGGCTTCACGCCCAGCACAGGGCCCAACATGGGGCTTGAACTCAGGACCCTGAGATCAAGACCTGAGCTGAGACCAAGGATCACTTAACCAACTGAGCCACCCAGGTGTCCTGGCAAAGTTTTATTTTCTAGAAGATAAGTTACTTTCGCATCTGAATAATTGACAGCAAACAGATTTCTTTTGTCATCAGTGAAAATAAAGCCAAAGAACAATTTAATTAAGCCAGTAAAACGTTAACAAGCATCAAACAGTGAAACAGGTCATTCTCAGAGCTGATGTGATGGTCTGTCCAAGTACGTATTTTTTTGCTAACTTTTTCTCGTCATCGTGTTTTCAGTCTCTGCTTAGACTCTCTCTTTCTAATTCACCCTGGATTGCAGCATATAGCGAGATTTGGCTTCTGTGCCGGATGCTCTTGGTGTCCTGCCCAGTCCTCTTCATAGGCCAGTGCACCTACCTTCCAGCTGGTGTGGGTGTTGGCTGCTAAAAGCGCAGGGCTCCAGGCTTCTTTGGAAGATTCTCTTAGCTAATGGGAGCTGCCCTGCCAGGAGATGCCTGGGAGGTTACACAGACGACCAGCTTGGCCCATGGCCAATGACTGACTAACAGGGTGGGGTAGAAAGCCCAGTTCCCTGGCCTCAAGGCAGGACAAACCACGCAGTGTAATAAATACCCCAGAGCTCCCTGTGGGGTCAGGCTGCGGCTAGACCTCTCCTGAAAGCTCTTATTTGCTTGGCTCCTTCCCCGGCTCCGTCCAGCTTCCCCTCACTTCTGTACAGGTTTCTCCCGAGGGCCCCCCTCAGTCAGTCACTTGCAAGAGAATCCCCACCTGCCTCAGTCTCTGCTTCTGGGGAGCCCGAATTTAAGTCTCTGAGGGTGGTCTCCCTTTGTCCAGGGCCCATCTGTGCCTTTTGTGATTTGGGGAGGGGATACCTGTTAGGCAGCCAGGGAAGAGCTGGGGCAGAGGTGGTTGGAGCAGGGCCTAGAAACGTTCCACTGGTTGAAGTAGCAACTTAAAAAAAAAAAAAAAAGTCTATTTATTTATTTGGAGAGAGAGAGAGAGAAGGACAAAGAAGGGGAAGGGCAAAGAGAGAGGGAGAGAGAATCCCTAGCAGGCTAGGCACTGTCATGACGCACAGAGCCTGATGCGGGGCTCAAACCTACAAACCATGAGATCATGACCTGAGATGAAGTCAGACGCATAACCATCTGAGCCACCCAGGCGCCCCCAAGTCACAACTTTTCTAAAAGCCGGAAGATGAGGGGGTGGCTGGCTGGCTCAGGAAGAAGGAGCGATCTCAGGGTTGTGAGTTTGAGTCCCACACTGGGTGTAGAGATTACTTAAATAAATACATCAACTTTAAAACAAACAAACAAGCAAACAAACAAACAAAAAAACATGGGGCGCCTGGGTGGCTGAGCTGGTTGAGCGTCCGGCTCTTGATCTTGGCTCAGGTCATGATCTCAGGGTCGTGGGATCCAGCCCCTCATCAGGCTCCAAGCTGAGTGTGGAGCCTCTTGAGATTCTCTCTCTCTCCCCCTCTGCCCCTCTCCCCTGCTTGCACATGCTCTCTCTCTCTCTCTCTCTCTAAAAAAAAGTAAGAGGTGTCTTCCTTCATCGGCGCAGCTTCTAAGGTGCTATAAGGCCAATATTTAACACCCAGGGGAGTGGCCTCCTCTAGCCTCCACTGACTCTACCTGGCTCACTTCAACTCAGCCCAGACATCACCAGACCAGCAGGTCAGGGGTGAAAGGGTGACATTGAGACAACAGATTATTCGTATGGAAAAAAATAGGGTGGCTTAGTCGGTTACGTGTCCGACTCTCGGTTTCGGCTCAGGTCACGACTTCACCGTTTGTGGGATCGAGCCCTGTGTCAGTCTCTGCACCGAGTGCATGGAGCCTGCCAGGGATCCTCTCTCTCCCTCTTTCTCTGCCTCTCTCACTCTCTCTCTCAAAATAAATACATAAACCTTTTGAAAAAAAGTAGAATTCGTTCCCTATGTCACATGAGACCACAAATGAACTTTAGATGTATCAAAGCTCTAAATATGAAAAAATGATGGGCCGCCTGGGTGGCTCAGTTGGTTAAGCAGCCAACTTCGGCTCAGGTCATGATCTCACGGTCTGTGAGTTCGAGCCCCGTGTCGGGCTCTGTGCTGACAGCTCAGAGCCTGGAGCCTGTTTCAGATTCCGTGTCTCCCTCTCTCTGACCCTCCCCTGTTCATGCTCTGTCTCTCCCTGTCTCAAAAATAAATGAAATGTTAAAAAAAAAAAATGAAACCTGATGACTTCAGAAGAACTTTAGAAGACAATGTAAGAAGCACATTTAAGGGCACCTGGATGGCTCAGCTGGTTGAGCATCTGACTCTTGGTTTGGGCTCAGCGCATGATCTCACAGTTTGTGAGAGCCCCACATCGGGCTCTGCGCTGACTGTGTGGAGCCTGCTTGGGATTCTCTCTCTCTCCCCCCCACCCTCTCTGCCCCTCCCCCGCTCATACTGTTTCTGTCTCTCCCAAAATAAATAAATAAACTTAAAAAAAAGGTATCTGTATGGCAGATGCATCATAAAATGAAAAGCAAAAGTCTTGATAGTATCAGATGGCGGCTTCCAACTTACTTTGTGGGTCTCACTCACAGGGCTTCTGCCTGGAGGGGTGTCTTACCCTTGAAGCCATATTGTCACCCTTCCCCTCACCTGTTGTCTGTGACCACCGATAATGGGCAACACTGTGAACCCGACCCCCCCCCCCCCCCCAAGGTTGGGACAAGTTTGAGAACTGGTGAAGCAGGTGGCTGGGACCCAGTTGAAATCATTTTCACTTGGCTTTTCTATAGAAGCTGCAAAAGAGCTATGAGTGAGAAGGGAATATTTGACACGGAAGGTGCCCTTGGCCCCGGTCCTCAGAGGTGCCCCTGAAGTCCCAGTGGCCTCAGCTTTTCTAGGTGGATGAGGAATGCTCCCCAGCAGAGGGATCTAGAACCTTGGGGATCATGTGTCCCTTTTTATTCTGGAAGAGGGAGTATGTCAACCATTGTGATGTGAGCCTGTCTGTCTGACTTATAAATTCAAATCTCCTTGTTACCTGTCATATGTGGGCCTTATTTCTCGCTGCCCTGTAAAGTCTGCTTGAAGTTTCAGCTGCAGCAGGGCTGGCCTGGGTGGCCACAGACTATAAGTTGTTTTTTTTTTTTTAATTAAAAAAATTTTTTTTGATGTTTATTTTTGAAACAGAGAAAGAGAGAGACAGAGTGTGAGTGGGGGAGGAGCAGAGAGAGGGAGATGCAGAATCCGAAGCAGGCTCCAGGCTCTGAGCGGTCAGCACAGAACCCGACATGGGGCTTGAACTCATGAACTGTGAGATCATGACCCAAGCCAAGTCGGATGCTTAACCGAATGAGCCACCCAGGCACGCCTACCTAATGTCCTTTTTCTGTTCTGGGATTCCATATGCAATACTGTAGTGCAGTTAGTTGTTGAGTCTCTCTGGGCCCCTCTTGACAGGAACAGTTTCTCAGACTCCCCTTGTTTTTGAAGACCTTGACTGTTTTTTGCTTTTGTTTTAGAAAGAGAAAGAGGGGATCCTGGGTGGCTCAGTTGGTTGGGTGTCTGACTTTGGCTCAGATCATGATCTCACGGTTTGTGTGTTTGAACCCCACGTTGGGCTCTGGGCTGACAGCTCAGAGCCTGGAACCTGCTTCAGATTCTGTGTCTCTCTCTCTGCCCCTCCCCTGCTCACACTCTGTTTCTCTCTCTCTCAAGAATAAACATTAAAAAAAAATTTTTTTTTTTAATCTTTACTTATTGGGAATGCAAGCTAGAACAGCCACTCTGGAACACAGTATGGAGGTTCCTCAAAAAAACTAAAAATAGACCTACCCTACGACCCAACAATTGCATACTAGGTATTTATCCAAGGGATACAGGTGTGCTGTTTTGAAGGGACACATGCACCCCAATGTTTATAGCAGCACTATCAACAATAGCCAAAATATGGAAAGAGCGCTCAAATGTCCATCGATGGATGAATGGATAAATAAGATGTGGTATACACACACACACACACACACACACACACACACAATGGAGTATTACTCGGCAATCAAAAAGAATGAAATCTTGCCATTTGCAGCTACATGGATGGAACTGGAGGGTATTATGCTAAGTGAAATTAGTCAGTCTGAGAAAGACAAATATCATATGACTTCACTCATATGATGACTTTAAGAGACAAAACAGATGAACATAAGGGAAGGGAAACAAAAATAATATAAAAACAGGGAGGGGAGGGGAGCCTGGGTGGCGCAGTCGGTTAAGCGTCCGACTTCAGCCAGGTCACGATCTCGCGGTCCGTGAGTTCGAGCCCCGCGTCGGGCTCTGGGCTGATGGCTCAGAGCCTGGAGCCTGTTTCCGATTCTGTGTCTCCCTCTCTCTCTGCCCCTCCCCCGTTCATGCTCTGTCTCTCTCTGTCCCAAAAAAATAAATAAACGTTAAAAAAAAATTTTAAAAAACAAAACAAAACAGGGAGGGGGACAAGGCATAAGAGACTCATAAATATGGAGAACAAACAGAGGGTTACTGGACGAGGTGTGGGGGGGGATGGGCTAAATGGATAAGGGATATTAAGGAATCTACTCCTGAAATCATTGTTGCACTATATGCTAACTAATTTGGATGTAAATTTAAAAAATAAAATGAATAAAAAATTTAAAAAAATAAACAGCAAAAAAAAATCTTTATTTATTTTTAAATCATTTATTTTATTTAGATCATGACCTGATCCGATGTTGGATGCTCAACCAACTGAGCCACCCACGTACCCCTGGGCATGATTCATCTTTTTTTTTTTTTTTTTTAAATATTTATTTATTTTTGAGAAACAGAGATACAGAGTGCAAGTGGGGGAGGGGCAGAGAGAGAGAGGGAGACAGAGAGTCTGAAGCAGGCTCCAGGCTCTGAGCTGTCAGCACAGAACCCGACATGGGGCTTGAACCCAAGAAGGGTGGGATCATGACCTGGGCCAAAGTCGGATGCTTAACCCACCTGAGACACCCAGGTGCTCCGGGACATGATTCATTTTTATGTCACTGTTGATGTTGACCTTGATTACCTGGCTGAGGTGGCACAGGTCAGCTTTCCCAAATGTTAAGATTCTCTTTTTGCCTGTTTTTCCAGACTTTACTCTTTGGAAGGGTGTCACTATGTACAGCCCACACCTAAGGAAGAAGGAGTTACACCCTCCTCGAGGACAGAGTTGCTACATATTACTTAGAACTCTACTGCATGGGAGATTTGTCTTTTCTTTCCTATTTGTTTCTTTATTCAATCACTATATCAGTGTTGACTCAAGGGTAAATAAATATTTTACACTTTGGGCTATGATCTAACACTACGACTTTATTTATTTTATTGTTCAAATTGTTCCAGCCTCAATCGTTTTGATCTGTGTCCTTTTACATGTCTCCATCAACGTATGATTGCTGCTGGGCTCTTCCTTATCCTGTCACTACAAGATGCTCCAGGCTCATCTTGTATATTTCCTGCCCCAGTCCTAGGATCCCCTATTTCTCCAAAGAGCTCTGGTTCCTTTACTTGGAAAATGATATTAGAAACCAAGATCTGGACTCAAGATGTGCTCAGTCATGGTCCTTTTTATTATTACAGATCTTAGGGCTACATTTGGATCTTTAAAAATTTTTTTTACAGCAAAACCAATTCATTTGTTACTAAAGATGATCCTCTGTGCCTAACGAAAAAGTCCTTGCAAGCTGCCACAAAGCCGTAGTTGTGTGGCTGCATTTTTCAAAGATCAAAAATGAAGTGTATATCAAATCAACATTTTGTACACCTTAAACTTACACAATGTTATATGTCAATTATATTTCAGTAAAACTAGAGATGTAAGGAAATAAATAATAAAATGTTTTAAAAAAATAAAGTGAGGGGCACCTGGGTGGCTCAGTCAGTTAAACATCTGACTGTCAGCTCAGGTCATGATCTCACAGATTGTGGGTTTGAGCCCCGCATCAGGCTCTGTGCTGACAGCTCAGAACCTGGATCCTGCTTCAGATTCTGTGTCTCCCTCTCTCTCCTCTGGCTCTCCCCTGCTCATGCTCTGTGGCTCTCTCTCAAAAATAAACATTTAAAAAAATTAAAATAAATAAAAAAGTGAATTTAGGAATTATTCACAGATCATTTCAATTACTAGTCTTCAAAAGGTGGAAAACAGGATGGAGAAAAAACAATATCAACCTCTGCCCACAGCCCCTATCCATCTACAAGTATTTATCTTACTCTGGGCTAAGCACCAAAAATTCAGGATGAAAGGCTCAATGGATCAGTCAGGATGATTTTGTTAACAAGTGACAGAACTCCATTTAAGCTAGCGTAAACAAAAGCAAACAAACAAAAACAAAACAAAAACAAACAAGCAAAGAAACCCCCACAACCCATTAATGATTCACATTCACTAAAAAGTCTAGAGGTGGACTTCAGGCATGAATGGTTCCAGGCCCTTGAAAGATATCACCGTGGCTCCCCTGACCCCATCTTTATTTATTTCCCTTTGTGCATCGGCCTCGTTCTTGCCTAATCAGATGGCTTTTTCCATGGGGTCTGAGAAAATGGCAAGAAGCTCCAGTTCACCTTGAGCTTATCACTTATGATCTTAAAGGAAGAGAAGTCCCTATGTCCCAGTTTCCTTACATCAAAGCTCAGTCAAGACTTTGATTGGCCCTACTAGGCTTCCATACCCAGGCCTAAACCAGTCCCTGCGGACATGGGGATGGGTGTTCTGATTGGCCAGCCTAGACCACATGCTCAGGGCTCGGCTGGGTGGTGGCGGCGGAGGGACAGCATTGTGAATGAGAGCCTTCCCTGGACCACAAGAGCTGGGAAAAGGTAGGCTGAGAGGGGAGAGCATGCTGTAATAGATACACAGCTAGCACTGGCTTTCAAATAATTCCTCTCCCCCCTACCCCAGCTCCATTCATCTGCTGTGCCCTCCATGGGACTCTGTACACCCCATCTCTGCATCTTTCATGTCTGTCATCTTCCTCACCAGACCAGGAGTTTGTGTAGGGCAGCGATAGTGTCCATCACCTTTACCACCGAATCCCCAGGGCTCACAGGGCTGAATGGATAATGACCAGGACCCTGTGCCTATGACCAAGGAGTTAAAACAGGGGGAGCTAAACCTAAGCAATTATCACAGATATGGCCAAGGCCACAATAAGGACGTGGACCAGTTCCACTGGGGGGCAGGAGGGGAGATCGCAGCCCTGCCTAGATGAGGGTCCAAATCAGGAAAGGTAGAAGGGGCATTTCTCTTTCTTTCCTCCTCCCCCACCCCCCAACGACCCAGCATATGGACCTCCCCATCCCTTTCTGTGCTCATGCGGTTTCTTACTATGTAAGTTTTGGAAGAACCCACTCACTTCCCACCCCAGAAACCCCCAAACACCAGATACCAGCTTACCCCTGCCCCTAAGTGTCTAGGCTTAGCCACCCTACTGCAACTAAGGCAGTACTTGCTTTGCAGAATCACTTTGATGACTACATGGGGTCAAAAAGCACACAAAACAGCTCCAACACATACTTGACCCTCAGTAGTTGTGACTCCTTTCTCTATCTTGGGGAATGGTGGAAGCGGAGAGGAGCACAGAACATTCGGGATGTGTGTTTGAACTTCTGACTTCTTTTTTTTTTAAGTTTTTAATGTTTATTTTTGAGATAGAGACACACACAGAGTGTGAGCAGGGGAGGGGCAGAGAGAGAGGGACACACAGAATCTGAAGCAGGCTCCAGGCTCTGAGCTGTCGGCACAGAGCCTGACGTGGGGCTCGAACCCATGGACCATGAGATCATGACCCGAGCTGAAATCAGATACTTAACCAACTGAGCCACCCAGGCACCCATCTTCAGACTTGTTTCTGTTGGTATTGTTGGGGGAGGGTTTTTAGAGGTTCTTCTATCCAATGTTGTATGGCAGTCGTTAAATTGTCCCACTTAGAGCCTCTGCTGGGGGAGCATGTTTGACTGGCAGATCCAGGTGCTGCCCCTCTGAATCCACCCTGTGTTTGCTTGTCGAGGCTTCCCAGTCAATGAGCGAGCACAGTGTGGGTACTGGTGCCATTCCTAGGAGATATGGGATGCTTACAGCACACAACTTTGGCTCAGGGACTCCTGATTGGCCTAGCTGAAACTACTAGAACTGCAGAGGCACCTGAGACTCTTCTTACCCAATTCTCTTTCCTTCTCTCCCTTTTGCAGGTGCGAGACCTGCATCAAGGCTCTCCCTGCCTTCTCTAGCCCCTGACCCTTTATTTTCCACAGGTGTCTCTCCCATAAATCTCTTGCGCATCTAATCCCATCCTGGTGTCTGCTCCTTGGAGCAGATATATTCGTATTTTTGGAACTTTTTGTTCCAATGCCAAGCAGGCATTGCCCAGGATATGGAAATCCTGTTAATTTATTCAGCTTCACCAGAGAGAAGTATAGTCACCACCAGCAGGTAAGTGAGCCTTCAGGCATCAAGGGAAAAAGATTACAGAGATCCTGCCAATGCAACGTGAACAGAAGATGTTAAGAGTTGCTTTAAAAAAGATTTTTTTAATGTTTATTTATTTTTGAGAGAGAGAGAGAGCGAGAGAGAGCAAGCAGGGGTGTGGCAGAGAGAGAGAGGGAGACACGGATTCTGAAGCAGGCTCCAGGCTCTAAGCTGTCAGCACAGAGCCCAATGTGGGGCTCGAACCCATGGACCTTGAGATCATGACCCGAGCCGAACTCAGACGCTTAACTGACTGAGCCTCTCAGGCACCCCAAGAGGGGCTTTGATAAAAAATTTTTAAGGGGGTCGACTCAGCTGGCATGTCTTTTGCTCTTGCCTGGAATGTAGAGGAGGTGGTAGGGACAGAACAGCCGTCTTGTGACCAGGAGGAGATGATCCCGAGGTTGACAGCCTACACACTGGGGGTGAGGAATAATAGATGGAGTGGGGGTCTCTGCTGGCATCGAGGACCCACCGTTACAAGCTCTAGGCTTCCCACCTCTGTACTTCTTGTTACATGAGAGGAATAAGACCTCTACTTGGTTAAGCCAAGATTTTCTGTTATATGGAGCCAAACCAATTCCTAACTTGTACAAAGCTTGAGAAAGAAAGGTGGGGAGCGACAAGTGGTTCACAGGACTGGAGAGAAGGAAAGATAGGGATGATGAGGCTGGAGGCACGTACAGGGACCAGATCACAAAGAGTCTTTGAAGGCTTGCTTAGGAACTTGGGCTTTATCCTGGAGGCTTTTCCTCAAAACTGAAGGTGGACTGTTCTAAAGGGGAAAAACCATCTTCCTGACCCTCTCGCCAGCATAGTATTCACTGAAAGTACTTTTATTGTAATGTCGAAGCTTAACACTAGATATGAACTCCTTACAGAACCACAGAACCACATTGACAAGTAAAAAGTGCAGTTGTCCACGATTTCATGTGACAGACAATGTTATTTTGCTGGAACTGAATTACCGCTCACAGCGAGGAGATGCTGCTGCCTGCAATGGCCCAGTTCTCTGAGTTTGCCCTGCTTATGGGACCTTGGTCAGGCTGGCTCTGTTTGCCCACAGCTTTCCTCCATTTGAGTATTTACAACATCTGGTCTTCGTAGTGTGGGCTCTGGAGTCACCTGCTGTGGTAGACCAGGGGCTCCCCCACTTACCAGCTGTGTGCTTTGGGCAGATGACTTCACATCGCACAGCCTCAGTTTCTCAAGAGTAGAATGGTGGTGATAATACCTACCTCATAGGGAGAGTGAAATGAAATAATTCATGTAAAATGCTTAGGACAGTGTGCTTTCATTCGTGGTAGTATAAGTGCTAGAAGGAAGGGAGAGAGAGAGGAGAAGGGGGTCTCCAAAACGCCCCACTGTATACCATGCTGGGATGGCACCAGATTTCACTTGATGCAAATATAAATTTGATTTATATAAAATGCAAATTTTAAGCATTAAGTGCAACTCTGTTCTTTTTTAATTAGCCCATGACAAAGTAGTACTATTTCCTCTCCATGGCAATAGCAAACACCAACAAAAACTGTTTTGGTGCATATTAACTTTGTTCATCAAAATTTCTGCTTCTGGGTCATGATCTCCTGGTCATGAGATTGAGCCCCTTGTCTGGCTCTGTGCTGGACACAGAGCCTGCTTGAGATTCTCTCTCTTCCTCTTTCTCTGCCCCTCCCCAGCTTGTGCACACTCTCTCTCTATCTCAAAATTAAAAAGTAAAAATTTTCTGGGGCACCCAGGTGGCCCAGTTGGTTAAGTGTTTGGCTCTTGATTTCAGCTCAGGTCATGATCTCATGGTTTGTGAGTTCAAGCCCCACCTTGGGCTCTGTGCTGACAGTGCGGACATGCTTGGGATTCTCTGTCTTCCTCTCTCTCTCTCTCTCTGCCCCTCCCCTGCTCATGCACATGCTCTCTCTCTCAAAAATAAATAAATAAACTTAAAAAAATATTTCTGCCTCTGTCTTCTGAGTACCTATGGACTAATGAGTTGTGAGCTGGGCCAGAGCATTTAAGTGCTGGTGTGAGATCTTTCAGAGTTCTTTCCCTCTGTCATGGCAGCCAGGAATTTTCCAAATAGGGGCTACATTGGTATCATCCTGGCATTTGGAGGCAAGGGACATGGAGCAAAGCACCAGCCAGCATATAAAGGATATGTAGCATGAGATACTGGTAAACTCTGATTGTTACAAAACATTGAAGTTTGGGGACTATTTGTTACAGCAGCAAAATCTAGCCTATCCTGACTAATACAGGCACTGAAATTGAGTGGCAATACTGTAACATATAGAGGTCATTTGGATGATCCAGAATGTGTTTATATTAAGTTGTTTACATTATTAAAACAAAACATTAAAAAGCTCTTAAACATGATACTGCAGTTATGTAAGAAAACATCCTTATTCTTAAGAGATGTATTTTTAAGTAAATGGGAGTAGAATGTTTTCATATTAACAACTTACTTTCAAACAGCTCAGCAAAAGTTAAACAGAAAGATAGGGCAAAAGGTTGGTAAGTTGCGATTCTAAATGACAGCTATATACATTGTTTTGTCCACTTTTCTGTGAGTTTGAAATTTTAAAGAAATCTAGAGAACTCAGGGAGCCCCAAGAATAGGTTATTAGCTCCAGGTTTAAGAAGCAGTTGTGGCCAGTGGGGGGCAGTAGAGAAGGGACAGGATCAGATTTTTGATCCCAAACATTAGTTTGGCACCTGAAGAACACACTGGGCCAAGGTGTGGCCCAGAGTGATCTAGGCAAGGGTGGCAGTGGAATGGAGAGGGGGCAGTGTATCTAAAGCACCTTCTGGAAGTAGAATGGATAGGGCTTGATGGCAGCTTCTGAGTGGCAGAGCTGGGAGTCAATTGCCTTCCTCCCAAGTCTATTCCTGTGCTGTCCAGAGGAGTGGCCAACAACCACACATGGCTATTAAAATTTAATTAACTACAATGAAAGAAAATTGAAAATTCCATTCTTCTGTCATACTGGTCACATTTCAAGCACTCAATTGCTATCCTTGGCTTCTAGCCATAGTATTAGGGCAAATATAGCCCATTTCCATCATCATAGAAATTCTGTTGGAATGTGGTGATCTATACCTCTTCCATTTTATTATTCTGTTCCCCGACCCAGTCTCAAATGAATAATATGTTTCCCTGCTCTCTAGAAGCTCACAACCAGGTAACCAAAAGACTTAAAAAAATTTTTTTTAAGTTTATTTATTTATTTTGAGAGAGAGAGAGCACACACATGCACAAGCAGGAGCGGGAGGAGGGGAAGACAGAGAGGAGGGAGAATTCCAAGCAGGCTCCAGGCTGTTAGGGTGAAGCTCCATGCGGGGCTCGAACTCACGAACCATGAGATCATGACCTAGGCTGAAATGAAAAATTGGTTGCCTAACTGACTGAGCCACCTAGGCACCCCCAAAAGACTTTAATATTATGTAGAACTGTGTTGAGATACATTCACAAGATGTGGAGAGCTTTCTGTGGGAGTTCAGAGGAGGAAGCAAGCATCCCTGGGAGAAAGTAGCCTTAACGGAACCTTGCAGATTACAGGAAAATGGAGAGGGACATGCGGGGAGGCATTTGAGCCTGATGGCAAGCAGGATATTTTCCTGCTTCCCTGGAAAACAGATTGCAGATGGCCCATTACCTCTGTCAGTTCTCCCCAAATTGATCTATAGGGTCCAAATAATCCCAATCAAAATCTCGGCAGGGAGTGTGAGTGTGTGTGTATCAGCAAAGTGACTCTAAATTTTATATGGAAATGCAAAAGACCTAGGATAGCCAAGGTAATATCAAAGAAGAACAAAGCTGGGAGACAGAAACTACCAGATTTTGCAACGTTCTTTTTTTTTATTTTTTATTTTTATTAAAAGATTTTTTGTAATGTTTATTTATTTTTGAGACAGAGAGAGACAGAGCATGAGCAGGGGAGGGGCAGAGAGAGAGGGAGACACAGAATCCGAAGCAGGCTCCAGGCTCTGAGCTGTTAGCACAGAGCCCAACGCAGGGCTCGAACTCGTCAACCGCGAGATCATGACCTGAGCCGAAGTTGGACGCTCAACTGACTGAGCCACCTAGGCACCCCAGGATTTTGAAATTTTCTAAAAAGCAACAGCAAATTAGACAATGTGGTACTGGTGCAAGGTGGGCAAATAGGCCAACCCATGGAACATGGGGTCCAGAAACAGACCCCCACATAGACAGTCACCAGATTTATCACAAAAGTGACACTACAGTACTCTGGGAGAAACAGTGGTCTTTTCAATAAACAATCTGGGTAAATTTGATTTCTGTATGGGGGAAAATGAACCTTGACTCATACTTCACACCAATACACAAAAACTAATTAGAGATACATCATAGACTTAAATCTGAAACAAATCAAGCATCCAGAATAGGAGAACATTTCATGACCTCCGGGTAGGCAAAGATTCCTTAAATAGGACATGACAAGCATAACTATAAAAGTTTTGTGATTAAGAGGTTATTAAAATTAATAACTTCCACTCATTAAAATAGAACATTAAGAGAGTGAAAAAGTAAGACCCAGAGAGAAAGAAATGTGTCTGGAAAAAGCCAAATATCCAGACCATATAAAGCACTCTTACAAATCAATAAGAAATGACAAGACAATCCATTTTTTTATTACGGTAAAATACACATAACATAAAATTTACCATTGTAAAATTTTTGTGTTTTTTTAAGTTTTTATTTTTTAATTTTTTTAGAGTAATCTCTACCCCCCAGTGTGGGACTCAAAATCACCACCCTGAGATCAAGATTTGCATGCTCTATCAACTGAGCCAGCCAGGCACCCCCACCACTATAAATTTTTAAAAATGTGCCATTCAGTGATATTAAATACATCCACAATGTTGTGCGACCATCACCTCTGTCTAATTCCAGAACTTTTTAATCACCCGAAATAGAAACTCTATACCCATGAAGCAATCACTCCCCGTTCACTCCTTCCCTCACACCCTGGTAACCACTGACTTGCTGTCTCTGTGGGTTTGGCTACTCTGGACATTTCATATAAATGGAATCATATAATACGTGGCCTTTTGGAACTGGCTTCTTTTATTTAACATAATGTTTTCAAGGTTCATCGATGTTGTACTTCATTTCTTTTTACGGCCAAATAATATTCCATCGTATGGGTGTACCACATTTTGTTTTTCCATTCAACAGTTGATGGACGTTTGAGTTATTTCTATATTCTGACTATTGTTAATAGAGTCACTATGAACATTTGTATACAAGTTTTTATACAAATGTAGATGTATGTTTTAAATTCTTTTCTTTTTAAATTTTTTTTTAATGTTTATTTTTAAGAGAAAGAGAGAGAGAGACAGAGCACAAGTGAGGGAGGGACAGAGAGAGAAGGAGACACAGAATCCAAAGCAGGCTCCAGGCTTTGAGTTGTCAGCACAGAGCCCAACGTGGGGTTCGAACTCACAAACTGTGAGATCATGACCTGAGCCAAGGTTGGACGCTTAACTGACTGAGCCACCCAGTTGCCCCCCGCCCCAGTTCTTTTGAGGATAATACCTAGGAGTGGAATTGCTAGGTTACATGCTAATTCTACATTTAGCTTATTGTGGGACCACCAAAATGTTTTCCACAATGGCTATACCGTTATACATTCCCACCAACAATGTATGAGGGTTCTGACTTCTCTGCATTCTTGCCAGTACTTGGTATTTTCCCTTCTTTGTTTTAATGGCCATCCTAGTGGGTGTGAAGTGGTATCTCACTGTGGTTTTGATTTGCATTTCCCTAATCACTAGTGACATCAAACATCTTTTCACATGCTCGGTGGCTGTGTGTATATCTTCTTCGAAATAATGTCCATTCAAGTTTTTGCCCATTTTGTAATTGAGTTGTGGGAATTCTCTATATATTCTGGATACTAGACTCTTACATATGATTTGCACATATTTCCTCCTATTCAATGGGTAGACAATTCACAGTTTTAACATGGGCAATGAACCTGCACAGATATTTCACAGAAAAGAATATCAAGATGACCAATAAACTATAGGAAATGACCAATAAAATATGAAAAGCTGCTCAACATCTTTTTTTCCACAAGAGAAAAGTAAATAGAAACCGTAAAAGGATACCATGGCATCCTTACCAGAATGGCTAAAACTAAAAAGACTGACTTCCAAAGAGTTGATGAAGAACAACCATAATTCTCTTGTTGATGGGAACACATATCGATACAACCACTTTGAAAAAATATTTGGCAGTAGTTACTAAGTCGAAATATGTGCATACTCTGACCCAGCAATTCCACTCATTGGCATGTACCCAACAGAAGTGAATATTACGTCTACCAAAGGACATGTTCAGGAATGTTCTTTGCAGCTTCATTCATAATAGCTTCAAACTGGAAACAGCCCAAATGTCCATCAACATGCTATCAGATTCCACTACTATAAAGTTTAGAAACAGATAAACTGAATCCATGCTGATGGAAGTCAGAATAATGGCTACCCTTAGGTGAGAGCTGAGTGGGGGTGGGGCATGAGAGAACATGCTGGAAATGTTTCAAATCTTGATCCGAGTGGATATTACACGGGTGTGATAAACGTAAAATTCCTCGAGCTATACACTGGCACCTTTTCCTCAACACTTAAGTGGAAGGACCACATCCCCTCCATCGTCCTGATGCCCCGGCCCTGCCTTATTTCTCTCCATAGTAGTTACGATTATTACTCACCTGTCAGTCAGCTCAGGCTGCCATAACACAATAAGAGGTTTAAACAAGAGGCATCTATTCTCTCACAGTTCTGGAGGTTGGGAAGTCCAAGATCAATGTTCTGGCTGATCTGATTTCTGGTGAGAGTTCTCCCGTGGCTTTCATGCAGCCACCTTCTGACTGTGTACTCACATGATCTCTTTGTGCACTTGGGGGCAGAGAGATCAAGTGAGTGCTCTCTGGTGTCTCTCCTTATAAGGATACTGATCCTATCGGATCAGGGCCTCGCTCATTTAACCTTATAGGCTCTATCTCCGAACACAGTCACACTGGGGCTTAGGGCTTCAATGTATGGATTGGGGGAGGGGGGAGTGGGGGGGACACGAATATCCAGTCGGTGACACCAACATGTTTGGCTACTGACTTATTTATCATTTATCTCCCCCAGTTGAAGCGTAGTTTCCCTGCGGGTAGAGATTGTGTTCTGGCTACTGTGGCAACCCCAATGCCAATGACAGTGCCCAGCAAGGAGAAGGAGCTCCATGAGTGTTTGTTGAATAAATGAAAGAAGGATGAGCTAAGTGCTACTAAGCCCAGCGTCTGGCACATGGAAATACGAAGTAGGTGATAAGGGCTACCATGGTCATTATGCTTTCTTTCTTTCTTTCTTTCTTTCTTTTTATTTATTTATTTTTTTTTAATTTTTTTTTCAACGTTTATTTATTTATTTTGGGACAGAGAGAGACAGAGCATGAACGGGGGAGGGGCAGAGAGAGAGGGAGACACAGAATCGGAAACAGGCTCCAGGTTCTGAGCCGTCAGCCCAGAGCCCGACGCGGGGCTCGAACTCACGGACCGCGAGATCGTGACCTGGCTGAAGTCGGACGCTTAACCGACTGTGCCACCCAGGCGCCCCCTCTTTCTTTCTTTTTAAAAGTAATTTTTAAGTTTATTTATTTGTTTTGAGAGAGAGAGAGAGAGAGAGAGAGGCAGAGAGAGGGGGAAAGAGAGAGAACCCCAAGCAGGCTCTGCAATATCAGCACAGAGGCTGTGGTGGGGCTCAAACTCATGAACTGTGAGATCACAACCGGAGCCGAGATCACGAGTAGGATGCTTAACCAACTTGGCCACCAAGGCACCCTTTCTTTTTCTTTTTCTTTTTCTTCTTCTTCTTCTTCTTCTTTTTCTTCTTCTTCTTCTTCTTCTTCTTCTTCTCTTTTTTAAATCCATAAGAGTGTATTTGTTTTGTTTTGTTTTGTTTTTGAGAGTTGCCAACTTTTTATTTTCCATGAACAGACAAAAACCAAATCCGCTGTCATATACAACCTCCTCCTAAGAAGGTCACCTTAACAACAAAAGTGTAGGAGGGAAGTCATCTCAGAAGAGCAGATTTATTGCTCCCAGACAGGACAGGTAGCAATCAATGTTCATAAAACTATTTGGGTTTGTTTTTTGGTTTTGTTTTTTTGAGAGATAGAGCACGTGAGCTGGGGAGGTGCAGAGGGAGAGGGAGACAGAGAATTACAACCAGACTCCACACTCAGTGTGGACATGGGGCTCAATCCCACAACCGTGACATCATGACTTGAGCCAAAATCAAGAATCAGACCCTTGGGGCGCCTGGGTGTCTCAGTTAAGTGGCCGACTTCGGCTCAGGCCACGATCTCATGGTCTGTGAGTTCTAGCCCCACGCCGGGCTCTGTGCTGACAGATCAGAGCCTGGAGCCTGCTTCAGATTCTGTGTCTCCCTCTCTCTGACCCTCCTCTGTTCATGCTCTGTCTCTCCCTGTCTCAAAAATAAATAAATGTTAATAAAAAAAATTTTTAAGAATCAGACCCTTAACTAACTGAACCACCCAGGTGCGTTGCTCCTTGTGCTTTCTTAAGCCTCAGGGTACTCAGTATATCACCCAAAATTTCTGCCATCAAAGAATTTACATTCTAGAAGAAGAAAGATTTTTATGTTCATTTTGCTGTGTGTTTTATAGCATGTACTATGTTGGGTCATTACTTCTTTTAAGAAAATTATTTCTTTTTAAAAAAAAATTTTAGCTTTTGTTAATTTTTGAGAGACAGAGAGAGACAGAGCATGAACAGGGAAGGGGCAGAGAGAGAGCGAGACGCAGAATCCAAAGCAGACTCTAGGCTCCGAGCTGTCCGCACAGATCCCGACGCAGGGCTTGAACCCATGAACTGTGAGATCGTGACCTGAGCCGAAGTTGGCCACTTAACTGAATGAGCCACCCAGGTGCCCCAAGAAAATCATTTCTTAGTTTATCATTCTGCTAAGTGGTCTGAGTACAGGAGCTAAACTTTAGGACTTGGTTCCACTTTTTTTACTTCATCACTACGTTGCCATATGTTCTGGTGATTCCCTTTCCTTCCTGAACTTCCTTACTAATCTGTTAGGATTAGTGTCCTTATAAGAACTTGAAATAAAGGGTTTTGATTGAATTAAGATCTCTGAGATCACTTTGCAGCTGGAAAATGTTACAAGTCTCCTAGAGTGCTGTTTTTGTTTCTGCCACCAGGGGGCAATACAACCAGAGTATTGGCACGCATTCTGCTATTACAGTTCCTGCTGTTTGATAAAGGAGTTGATACAGAAAAATGATTACTCTCTGCTTTGGTCATAAGCCCACAAATTCAAGCCTTCTATGGCTGGTCAGAGATCAGACTTCCATCAAAGGGAACGGGGCTGGATCACCCATGACATCTTGCACCCATCACTTTTCTGTCACGGAACATGGATGTGGTTGGAAAGATGGCATCTGAATAATGAATTGCCTGTGAATGACAGACACCCAGAAGGAGGAAAACTGAGATATGGACTGAGATGTTTCTTTGGAAGAGAGAATAGTTTAGTAATACTGTCTTGCTATGATGTCCGGATGAGACCCGTTTGTGGTGGGAAGGTCTACTGCATAGAGCCTGAACGCTCATCCAGTGACACATTTGTGTGACCTTGGATAAGTGACTTCCCCTCCAAATATCAGTTTCTACATATTAAATAAGAAAAAGAGACCTATACATAGCAAATGCATATCCTGTATGCCTTCCCACCACCTCCTGTATCTGGCAGGTATCTCACCAGTCTTAAGAAACTTTCCCTACTGAGTCTAGACACAGCCTCAGAATATTTTTCAGCACTACATCTGGTGGGAGTTGGCCTGTGAGGTGAAACATTTTTTCCCTCTCTGTTGACCTTGAAATATTTCTCAAACTCTTTCCAGTGCCAGCATTTTATGGTAATGGGGTTTTAATAGCCGAGACCTCTCTGCATTGACCAACTTAGGCTGGTTCTGGGTTGTTTGGGTCAATATTTCAATGACTTTGTACATTGGGTGGAGACGGGAAAGTTTTTTTGCTTTATGTGATTATAATGCTTAGCAAGGGTTGAAGAATGTGATGCTGTAGCCCACTGGCTTAGCAAAAAGTCTTTACTTGTGTGGAGAGGTTGGTTGGCATGTTCCAAAGCAATTAAGAGGTAGGAGAGCATGTACTCAACTTTGCCCTGACCTTCAGATCTTAGCTTGAAATTTCCAGATCCAGGTGCAGAATGTGGTACCTTTAGGCATGAAGATCAGGTTCTTCCAAGTAAATTTGGAATTAACTTGGACTCCATTCCTGGAAGATGTCTCTATTCTATGATATTACCACCATCCACTTAAAAATGGGTGCAAGAAAAATGCGTCCTCTTAATAGTATTACTGGAGTAGAAATCAGAACTGGGTTCTGTTCTTGGCATCACCCTTTACAAGCTGAGTGACTAAACATCTCAGAAACTCAGTCCTCCCACCTGTAAAATGGGAGTAATTGTACCTGTTCTATCTATCTGAGGTTCTGAGGGTCAAATGAGATTATATTGCAAAGGGCAATGCACGATACAGGATATGGAATTTTATAGGGACCATGGGGGACATTTTTATCATCTTGCACTCGGTCAAGGAACTAAAGATTTTGGAGCTCTTATGCATTGCTGGCAGGAATGTACATCAGGGCAACTTTCCAGAGGCAATATGAATCAAAAGCCTTAAAAATGTGCGTGCCTGCCATATACCCACTAGATTGGCTCAGATAAAAAAGGCACACAAGGGGCAACTGGGTGGCTCGGTTGGTACAGCATATACTCAGTCTGACTCTTGATTTCGGCTCGGGTCATGGGATGGAGCCCCACACCAGGCTCTGCGCTGAGCTTGGAGCCTGCTTACTATCCTCTCTCTCTCTCTCTCCCCCTGCCCCACTCCCCCCCTTCTCTCTCTCTGAAAATTATAAAAAATTTTTAGAAAATACACAAAAGTACCATCTCAGGCGCCTGGCTGGCTCAGTTGGTAGAGCATGTGACTCTTGATCTCCGGGTCATGAGTTTGAGCCCCACATTGGATATAGAGATTACTTAAAAAAAAAAAAGTGCCACCTCAAAAAATTATATATCATCTAATTCCATTTATATAAAGTTGAAAAACAGGCAAAACTCCTTTGGGGTATCGAAGTCAGGATGCTGGTTACACCTACAGGGAAGGTAGGGCAAGGAGTAAGTATTAAGAGGGCTGCTGGTGAGGCAGGATAATGCTGTTTCTTGATTTAGTTTCTTGATTTAGTTTCACAGATATGTTCATTGTATAAAACTTTATCAAGCTGTGCGCTTAGGATTTTTGTACCTCTTGGCAAGCATATTAACCTTCAATAAAAAGTTTAGTAAATAATATTCATGCCCTGACCAGAAACTCTCTTTTTTTAATTAAAACTTTTTTTGGGGGGGGCGCCTGGGTGGCGCAGTCGGTTAAGCGGCCGACTTCAGCCAGGTCACGATCTCGCGGTCCGTGAGTTCGAGCCCCGCGTCGGGCTCTGGGCTGACAGCTCAGAGCCTGGAGCCTGTTTCGGATTCTGTGTCTCCCTCTCTCTCTGCCCCTCCCCCGTTCATGCTCTGTCTCTCTCTGTCCCAAAAAAAAAAAAATGTTGAAAAAAAAAATAAAAAAAAAAAAAAAATTTTTTTTTTTTTTTTTTTTTAGAGTGAGAGAGTGCAAGTAGGGGAGAGGGGCAGAGGGAGAGAGAGAGAGTTTTAAGCAGGCTCCCTACTCAGTGCAGAGCCCAACACAGAGCTCAATCCCACCACCCTGGGATCATGACCTGAACTGAAATCAAGAGTAGGATGTTCAACCGACTGAGCCACTCAGGCGCCCCCAGAAACTTTATTTTCAAGACTTAATTTTTCAGGGGCACCAGACTGGCTCAGGTGGCAGGGCATGTGACTCTTGGTCTCAGGGCTCTAATTTTGAGCCCCACATTGGGTGTAGAGATCACTTGAAAATAAAAAAAAAATCTTAAAAAATAGTTAATTTTTTAAGCTAAAATATTTATTAAGCAAATATTGGTGATAACTAGCTTGGATTCAGAGGTATGTCTCCTTGTTATAGTGTCTTTTTTTTTTTTTTTTCTTTTTTTTAAGTAGTCTTCACTCCCAGCATGGGGCTTGAACTCCTAACCCTAAGATCAAGACCTGAGCTGAGATCAAGAGTTGGATGCTTGGGTCACCTGGGTGGCTTAGTCAGTTAAGTGTCTGACTTCAGCTCAGGTCATGATCTCACGGTTTGTGAACTTGAGCTCCACATTGGGCTCTGTGCTGACAGCTCAGAGCCTGGAGCCTGCTTTGGATTCTGTGTCTCCTTCTCTCTCTGCCCTTCCCCTGCTCATGCTCTGTCTCTCTCAAAAATAAACATAAAAAAAAAAAAAGACTTGGATGCTTAACCAACTGAGCCACCAGGCGCCCCTCTATAGTGTCTTTTTTATTTTTTTTTAATATAGTCACTACAGGTTTTTTTTTCTTAGAATTTACTTGGTATATATTTTCCCATCCTTTTAGTTTTTTATGAATTTTTATGATAAAATTTACCATATTAGCCATTTTGAATACACAATTAATTTGGTGCCATTAAGTACATTCACAATGTTGTACAGCAACCATCGCTATCCACTTCCAGAACATTTTCATCATCCCAAACCAAAAACCCTGTCCCCGTTAAGCAATGACTTTCGCAGCCCCTGGAAACCACTATTCATTCACTTTTCTGTCTCTGCAAATTTCTGTCTGTGTATGTGCCTATTCTAGGTACTTCACACAAGTGGAATAACATAAAGTTTGTCTTTCTGTGTTTGGCTTATTTCACTGTGCATGATGTTTTCACAGTTCATCCACATTGTAGCATGTATCAAGACTTAATTTTTTAAGGCTGCACAATATTCCATTGTGTGGCTATACCACATTTTGTTTTTCCATTCATCTGTTGAGAAACATTGGGTTGATCCACTTTTTGATTATTGTGAATAATGCTGCCGTGAATGTTGGTGTACAAATTCCTGCTTTCAATTCTTTTGCGAATGTACCTAGAGGTGGAATTGCTGATCATACAGTGATTTTATGCCTAACTTTTTGAGTACCTGCCAAACTTTTGTGCACATGCTGCAATTTTAAATTACCACAAGCAGTGCAAGAATGTTCCAATTTATCTACATCCTCACTGACACTGGTTATTTTATGTTTTTTGTTTTTGTTGGTCTGTCTTTGGGTTTGTTGTTTTTGGTTATGGCCAGACTATTGGGTAGGAAGTAGAATCTCATCATGTGTTTTTTTTTTTAATGTTTATTTATTTGTTTTGAAGGGGGGGAGGGCAGAGAAAGAGGGGGGGAGAGAGAATCCCAAGCAGTCTGCATGCTGTCAGCACAGAGTCCGATGTGGGGCTCAAACTCATGAACCGTGAGATCGTGACCTGAGCTACAGTCGGATGCTTAACTGACTGAGCCACCCAGGCATTCCTTTTTAATTTTATTTTTAAGTAATCTCTACATCTAACGTGGGGCTCAAACTTACAACCCTGAGATCAAGAGTTGCATGCTCTACCAAATGAGCCAACCCAGCCCCCAGTGTCTTTTTTTTTTTTTTTAACAGAAGATTTAAAGTTTGATTTGTCTCTTTTTTCTTTTATGGTATGACTTGTTTAAGAAATCTTTTCCTACTCCAAAGTCAAAACAATATTCATCTCTATTTCCTTCAAAAACTTTTGAAGTTTTGCTTTTCAAGTTCAGGAATTTGACCTCCTTGGAATTGATTTGTGGGTATGTGGTGATGCAGGGGATCTCCCTCGTTTTCCTATTTGGATAATAAGTTGTCTGTTCACCAGATGCTCAGCAATCAGTGATATTGACTAATGTCATTCTCCTACTTAAAATTCTCCCGTGGCTCTCCAGTGCTGCAAGGGGAAGCTTGAGTCTTCTTGCCTCACTCTACTGGGCATTGCACAAACTCCCTCTTACCGTCTTCCTGTGTGCCAACCAACCAGACTATTCCCTCCAACCTCCACTGGCTTTGTTCCTATACTACTTGGCATGTCCATAATCTTCTGGTCTCAGTTCTAGTTGTATTGGGTTGAATGGTGGCTCCTCCAAAGATATATCCACCCAGAATCTGTAAATTTGATCTTATCTGTTTTTTTTAATTTTATTTTAATTACAGTATAGTTGACATACATACAGTGTTATGTTAGTTTCAGGTGTGTAATATAGTGATTCAGCAATTCCATATTTAACTCAGTGCTCATCAAGGTAAGTGTACCCCCTTTTTTTTTTTACATGCATCCTTTTGTTTATTGCAGCATTATTTACAATAGCCAAGATATGGAATCCATCAATGGAAGTGCCCATCGATAGATGAATAGATAAAGAAGGCATGATACACCCACACACTGGAATATTACTCAGCCATAAAAAAGAATGAGATCAAGGTAAGGGTACTCTTAATCCCCTCCACCTATTTCACCCCTCCCCCATCCACCTCCTCTCTGGTAACCGTCTGTTTGTTTTTAGTAGTTAGGAGTCTGTGTTTCGGTTTGTCTCTTTTTTTCCCTTTGTTCATTTGTTTTGTTTCTTAGATTCCACATGAGTGAAACCAGTGGTATTTATCTTTCTCTGACTGACTTCTTTCACTTAGCATTATACCCTCTAGATTCATCCATGTTGTTGCAAATGGCAAGATTTCATTCTTTTTAATGGCTGAGTAATATTCCATTATATATATATGTATATATATTCTTTTACATTTTCTTTTTCCATTCATATTATGTATGTATATATTTACATCCATATTCCATTATATATATATTCCATTATATATATATGTGTTCCATTATGTATATATATATATTCCATTACATATATATATATATATATATATATATATATATATATTTCCATATATATACATATATTCTTTCACATTTTCTTTTTCCATTTATCTATCAATGAACACTGGGGCTGCTTCCATAATTTGGCAATTATAAGTAATGCTGCAATAAACATAGGAGTTCAGGTATCCTTTTGTTTTTTTCATGTATCCTTTTGAATTAGTGTTTTCATATTCTTTGGGTAAATACCCAGTAGTGTGATTACTGGGTCATAGGGTAGTTCTATTTTTAACTTTTTGAGGAAACTCCATACTGTTATCCACAGTGGCTGCCCAGTTTGTATTCCCACCAACAGTTCAAGAAGGTTCCTTTTTCTCCACATCCTTGCCAACACTTGTTGTTTCTTGTGTTTTTTATTTTAGCCATTCTGACAGGTGTGAGGTGATATCTCGTTGCAGTTTTATTTGTCTTTTCTGGATGATGAATGATGTTGAGCACCTTTCCATGTGTCTGTTGGCCATCTGGATGTCTTCTTTGGAAAAATGTCTGCCCATTTTAGTTGGATTATTTGGAGTTTTTTGGCATTGAGTTGTACAAGTTTCTTATATATTTTGGATACTAATCCTTTATCAGATATGTCATTTGCAAATATCTTCTCCCATTCAGTGGGTTGCCTTTTAGCTTTGCTGTGCAGAAGCTTTTTATTTTGATGTAGTCCCAAGAGTTTATTTTTGCTTTAGTTTTCCTGGCCTCAGGAGACATATCTAGAAAAATGTTGTTATGGCCACTGTCAAAGAAATTACTGCCTGTGCTCTTTCTGGGACTTTTATTGGGAAGAGGGTCTCTGCAAAGGTAACTAAGATAAGATTCTCAAGATGAGATCATCCTGAATTACCTGGGGGAACTTGAATCCAATAGCAAGTGTCCTTATAAGAAACTGAAGATGAAGAGACACACAGAGAGAAGAGAAGTCCATGCGAAGATGGAGACAGAGACTAGAGGAATGCAGTCAAGGCAACTCTTCAAGCCAGGGAACCCTAGAAGCCACCAGAAGCTGGGAGAGTCAAGGAAGGATCCTCCCCTAGAGTCTTTGGAGGGAGCATGGTCCTGGTGACACCCTGATT
The DNA here is from genome assembly GCF_014898765.1 of Herpailurus yagouaroundi. Taxonomy (NCBI): domain Eukaryota; kingdom Metazoa; phylum Chordata; class Mammalia; order Carnivora; family Felidae; genus Herpailurus; species Herpailurus yagouaroundi. Next base: position 2,959,818 of record NW_024412645.1, on the reverse strand, counting down.
TCAGACTTCTGGTCCCCAGAACTGTGAGAGAATATACTGCTGTCACTGTAAGCCACCGAGTTTGTGGTAATTTATGATGGCAGCCCTAGGACACTAACATAAGCTGGAGTAGGGAGCCAGAAAGGCTGGGGGACAGGGAGCCTAGACTAGAGGGCTGGAGAAGATGAGGTAGGTCCAAATCCCCAGCCAGGAGGCAAGTTCACTCCCCCAGGCTGAGGAGGGGAGACAGCAGCCATAAATGTAAATCACAGGGCCACACTGGAGGGACCCTGGGCTCCCAGTATCCTCAGTGGAATGAGTGAATACACTCCAGACACCTTGAGATACCTCATTTACAGAAGAGAGAGGCCGTAGGGACCCCAAAGAGGCTCAGGGAGCACTGGGCAGTGAGGAAGTCGACATGTCGACTGCTGCGGTGGACCACAGAGGTGGAATAATCTCAAAGAGAAGCTAAGGGCTAGCCGAGCATGGCTGAAAGCAGGGTGGGGAAGGTCAAGAGGGCAACGAGGCAGGGGTAGATGCCAGCAGGCTAAAGGACAATTCTGGGACAGGGCAGGGGGAGGGCTCTCTGTGTCTTTGGGCTTCTTTGATCCCTGGGCCACTTTGGCAGGAACAGAGCCTTGAGCACCAATGGGGTCATGTCTGTTTAAACAAAATCAAACACCGGAGGTAAATTATTAACTCATTGAAGAAACAAACAGGAGTGTAGGCCATATCGCCAGCACCAGGAGCCTTGTGGAAGTTAAGAAGTCCTGCTTATCAGGAGTGGTTCCCCTAGGCTAGTCCAAGTATGGCCTGAGAAACTTCTACGAGTGAGTCACGGTGCCAGGCTCTAGGAGAACAGATGCATAAAGACAGTCAGCATCGGCCCTCTGCTCCAAACTGGAGGTAATCAGAACTCACAGCCTCTCACTGTGCCCTCCACGGCCCATGCATCATCTCACATCATCCTCACGCTGATCCCCTGAGTTGTGCGAGGATTGCCTACATTTCATAGACCAGGAAACCCAAGCCCAGAGTGGGAGAGAACCTGTCCAGCCACACAGCTCCCCAGTGGTGGAGGAAGACAAAGCGTGTTGGCTTCAGCAAAAAGGAGGATGAGTTGTTAGGATTCAGGGTGTGTTTAGGAACCTCAGGATAGTAAGTAGAGCTGGGCCTCCTAGAAAACAGGGGTCAGGACCAGCAAAGCCATCATGGGGCAAGGTGGCCACTGTCCCCTTGTCTTCCTCTTTCTGGGATTGCTGAGTCTCCCAATTCTACTTGCCACTTATTTTGTTCTTCCCTGTCTTTTGGGGACAAGAGCAAGGGTTCTGGCATCAGAGTGGGATCCAGTCCTGGCCTCACTATTTATTACCTCTGTGACCTCAGGCAAGCCGCTTCCTCCCCACTTCCCCACCTATAAAATGAGGATTCTATGGTCCCTGTGTGGGGATCAAAGGAGAAAACATGCACAAAGGCCTAGGCATAGTGCTGGGTGCATTATAAATGCTCAATATTGGTGTTGTTGTTATCATTTTGCATGATAGGAAATAGCCTCCCCAGCCCTCTTGGCTTTAGCACTACCCATCAACTTACTAGCACCCGGCTCTGACTTCTTCAGCCAGAGAACCAACCACAGTAAGGGAGAGTGGCAGGGTCCTTTTGTTCACGCACAGTCTTGGGTGTGTGGGGGCTAGTTTTAAGAAAAGTGGAGTCAAGAAGCTGAGCAGACTAAAGGGTTTCTGTTATAGAAATCTCCACTGCAAGGTCTTGTGATCAGAAAACTGATTGGCCAACTTTCCAGCACCCTCCATCATGATCCCTTTGGGTATAGGGGGAGGGCAGTCAAGCTGGGGGAAGAGCAGGATGAAGGCTTAAAGGTGGGAAAAGGTCTGCTGGCTGCTCACCTATGGGCCATGGAAAGTACAGAAGGGGCAGGAAGGATGGTGTGGGGCCCCATCAGGAAAAACCTTGAATGTCAGGACTTTATTTTGGCATAGACTCAAGAGCCATTCATTCATTTAGCAAATATTTATCGTGTGCCAACTGTATGTAAGGCGTTTTGCCAGGGATTACCTACCAAAGCAAAAGGCATGGTTCTTGTCCTGAAGGAGTTGAATGGTTTATAGGAGGAAACAGACAGAAATGGATGCATGTTGGGCAACAGGATCCAGATTCTAAAAGAGATCTGCTTAAGGTGCCACAGGAGCAGGGGGAGAAGCATCTGCCCACCCAGGGGTGGGGAGCCAGGCAAAGAGAAGGCAACGGCTGCATCTGATTTTGCTTTGGTGGGTTCTGCCTGCCCAGCATCCATTCAACCATTCCTAAGAGGAAACAGTCAGCCAATCTCTCTCCATGTGGTTAAAAGGGACTGACCCCAGTCTGTCCTGCTTGGGAGAAGGGCAAATGAGCCAGGTCTAGTCAATCAGCATATCCCATCGCCTTGCCTAAAGTGATTGGTTCAGTGAGATGTGTCAACCAATTCTGGCCAATGAGAGTCAATGCATGACTTGGGTTGGAGCTGAGAGGAAAGAAGCTCTCTCTTCCCTGGGAGTGTTGGCAGGATGGATAATATGAGCCTGGAAGAGAGGGGCCAAGGTGTAGAAACCAAGAAAAATGACATCTCAGAGGCAAGTGGAGTGGAGAGCTGGAGAGAAAAGACACTAACAAACATCCTTTGAGCCCCTGGACCAGCTCCTGGGTATCCTTGGACCTTGAAGTTACGTAAGTCATTAAATTCCCTTCTTTGGTTAGGGCAGGTTTGAGTTGAATTTCTGTTGCTGTGAGAGAAAAGATTCAATCAGTCTCTCTCCCAGCCCAGACTTCCAGTTTTCTTATTGTCAAACAATTCTGGTAACAGTTTCTTCTGTACATTCCATATGTTGTGAATCATTAAAGTCCACTCATTTGGACTCTTATGTAATATTTCATTGCATGGATATGTCAGATGTTACTCATTTCGTTCTTCTGTGGATGGGCATTTGGGCTCTTTCCTAGTTTTTGCTCTTGTGAATAGGGCTTCTCTTGACATACGGTACATGTCTTACTTATAATAGCCTGTGGGTTAGTTTCAAGGTCCTAGTTTTCAATTTGGATGATAGGATCATGGGTGTTATTATATTATTAAAAATAATTAACTAACCAATGAAATGAAAGTGGGCCAATGATGTGTGTGTCATGACTAACCTAATTCCATTCATGTGGAGTTCAGAGAGAAACTGGAAAATACTATATATATGCTGTGATGTACCCTGTATTTTGTGTGTAGCAACAGGTCTTGGACCTCTTACTATACTGGCACATAGAGATCTCTTTCATTTTTAACTGTTGCAGAATATTCTGCTAATGGACATCTCTTTATTTATTTATGTCTAAGATTTTACTTTTAAGTAATCTCTATACCCAACGTAGGGCTCGAACTCACAACCCCAAGATCAAGAGTCACATGCTCTACTGACTGAGCTAGCCAGGTGCCCCACAACATATCATAATTTAAATGTTTAAGCATTCTATCATGGAAAATTTCAAACATATACAAAAGAAGGCGTGTGGTATGACGGAGTTCCATGTATCCAACAGCCAGCTTCAGTAATTATCAACATCTGGCTAATCTTGTTTCGTCTCTACACACACCCATACTCCCTCCCCCACCGTGTCTATTTTAAAGCAAATCTAGGCTTATTATATGACTGTCCATAACTTCTCCTCTGTTGGGGTTGCAGGTTGTTACCACTCTGTGGCTTCTGTGAACAGTGATGAAATGAAGGTCCCATATAAATAAATCTTTGCATGCAGGTATAAAAGAAACTGAAGAATAAGCTTATATTAGTGAACTTGTTTGATCTAAAGGGCAGATGAAAAAAAAAAAAAAAAGAGAGAGACAAACAAAAACAAAACCGAAATCAAAGAATGGATGAATTCCACATTCGGACAGAATTTGCCTGGCTGTCCTCCGAAAGAGTTGCCCAGTTCATACTTTGCATCAATTTTTTGGTATTTTTCAAATTTCAGTCTCATTATTGCTTCATTTTGGGCTACTTTTTCTTTCTCTCTTTCTTTCTTTCCTTTCTTTCTTTCTTTCTTTCTTTCTTTCTTTCTTTCTTTCTTTCTTTCTTCCCTTTCTCCTTTCCTTCTTTCCTTCCTTCCTTCCTCCCCCTTCCCTCCATCTCTCTCTTTCTTTTTTTCTTTCTCTTTCTTTCATTGAACTATAGCTGACACATGGTGTTACATTAGTTTTGGATGTACAATATAGTGATTCAACAACTCTATATCCTATGCTATGCTCACAAGGGTAGCTGACCGTCTGTCACCATGTATACAACCATACATTCTGTAACTGGAAGCGTGTATCTCCCACTCCCCTGTACACATTTTGCTTCCTGTTTCTTGATTTTTCTCTTTTCTCTTAGATGGAAACAGGGAAGATGCTCAGAACAAGGAGAGCAGTAAAGCCACTCTCACAGCTGTTCTTGGGAAGGGATTGTCAACTTCTTGGTACCTGGTGGCTGTGGCTTCCAAAAGCCTCAAGGCTTTAGCTGATTAAGGTGGGAAAATGTGGCACTGCAACAAGCCAGTGCCCCTTCCCCCAAACAAATAAAGCAAACTTGTGGGATGTATTTCTTCCACATGGCATCTGTGTCCAGTGTTTAATTGTTCCAGACAGCACCTGCTTATAAATTAGAACGTAGAAGCTAGAGAAGGCTGTGCTGGATAATTTTTATTGATCTAAGGGTCGGGATCTTGATTTTCTCAGCCATCATGTGAACAACTATGTTATATAATCTCTAGGGTGTCTTCTAGCAATAAAATGCAAGGCCTCTCTGAATCCTACATCATATTTGGAGATTACAGTTTTGTTGCTTTCTAAATAAGAGTTTATTTCTTCTAAGTGTTCTCAAGTTGAAATAAGGAACTTTAGTCTGAGTATTCATTCATTCATCTATCCATTCACTTAATATATTGAACATGTCTTTATTGGAAATCTTTGGTTTTAGAATTCTTTCTCATTTTTCTTGATTAGAAAAATTTGTGGCAGGAAGAGAAGGTCTGAAGATCTCAAGATAAAACTATGACTCAATTGCTTTTAGTAAAATTTGGGTTTCTTGACCTACTTTGATTTCAGAGTTTCAGAGATTTCAGAGTTGGTTTTATGGTGTATGTGTCTGTTTATTCCCTATTGCCACTGAAGCTGTCATTGAACTAGTCGACTTCGCTGTTATATTTGTCTGGAGTCTTTTGTTATAAGGGTGGATCCAGGGGCTCCAGTGATGAAACCAAGTATCTTCCCTCTTCTTGCTTGTCTCCTCTCAGATTATCTCTACTTCTCTTCTATAGCAGCAGTGTTTTCCAGATGGTTGGGGGAAAATACCCACAAATAGCTTAAATTTACCTAATCCTGCGGTTTCAAATCCCATAGGAGAAGACAGACCTTCTCTCTCCCAGTTTCCAATGGATCAAAGTTCAGAGAAGACTCTGATTGGCCTTGCTTTGGTCACATATCTACTTCCGAACATATTGTAGCTAGGGGAGCAGAGTACTTTGATTGGTAATTTGGGGTCACATGCCCCTGTGATTGACAGCCCCAGAGAGATGAGGTCAGCTAGGAAGTGGTGATCACCCTTAGGAAGGGATGCTGAATCAACAATTTCTGTTCATTACCATCTCCCCTCAAATGGGTGTTGCTTTCTACCTAGCATGAATGGAGTGTAGCTTTCCACATTCTCATCCATTCTCTCTTCTCTCCTGTTAACTCACCTCTGTGCTAAGCTACCCTGTCCTGTACAGCTGGACAAAAGCAAGTGATTAGTCATTATTTTCCTCTATTGTTTTCTCTCAGCCCTTTTTTTTTTTTTTTAATTTCAAATAGAGGTATAATCAATGCAACCTGTCTTATCTTTCAAAGCTCTAATGACCCCTCATCTGCTATCAGCCTTTCGTGGTCAAGTAGGCATGTGATTACATTTCCACTTCAGTTAAATTCTGCATCCTGAAGGCAGGTGCCTCTTGTGGTTTAGGGTACTGGGCGCCCCCCGCCCCCAACGGCCTCTTTTATATGGTGCAGTATTTACACTTCTCAGATCTTGGAATCCACCCTACCAATCTAGCCATGATAGTTTTACGACCTGGTCCAATCAGCATCTACTTTGTCAGACTCCTCTTCTGTGTCTTCTGGACCAACAAATGGCCTATGGATGTGCTTATTTGGCCCCACCTAGCAATAAAAATTTTTAAAATCTGTTGTAAACTTCTTAAAAACCAGAAGATGCTAAAAATATACCTGCTTTTTTGCTTCTTTTGAACAAATCACAAGATCTGTGAATCCTGGACCCACATTCCCCAGAGCAACAATGTGTGGTAATAGCCCTCTGGACGGACCATGTATTCTGAGGCCACCGCGCCCAAGATGTCCCTGCCCGAGGCCCCTTTGCCATTTACCTTCTCACTGGGGGTTATTTTAGCTTACACCTGGCCACCTCACTCAGTCACATTCCCTGCATGGCCCCTGGAGCATTGTTTGAATTTGTGACTCCTGGTTGGGTGGCCATTGCAAATCAGGGACAGGTTGAAGCAGGGTTTAAACCACTGATGAATCGGGGCCCAGATTGGCCTTCTGCCTCAAGGCTCAAAGTAGACATAGATTGATGGTATACTTCAAAGGTGGAAGAGACACTTCTAAGAGTTTTGAAAGCATTGCCACTACTTGTCTGTAGAATATCTATTGTACCTTTCAAGAGAATTATATGATGTTTAAATACAATCAATGAAAGTTTACAGAAATAGATATAAATACTGTGGAAGAATGCTAGCAAGTTTCAAATTTGAATCACCTTAACGAAGCAAGAGGCGTTTAAAACTCGCAGAATTACTTTGTAAAAGAAAGTGCTTTCTATCATCACGCTGTACGATTTCTCTGTCCCATACAGTAATAAGTGTTTGCAGAAGGAGGGAAGAAAGGAAAGAAACTACTTGGTGACAGGGATTGGCTCATCCAGTATTTTTAAATTTAGTTTTTATTTGCAAATAATTAGAAGAAGAAGTTGCAAAAGTAGTACTGAGAGGTCCTGTGTTAGTTTTCCGTAATGCTAGCATCTTCCATAACTATAGGCCAATCCCTTTTCGTATTCCAGTGACACGTAGTAGGTGTTCAGTCAAGTTTATTGAATGAATATGTTTGCATATAGAACATGAATGTTATCATCTATTGATTTAGTAGGCCAGTCTATTTTATTACCTTTGAATAGGTAGCATATGCTCATGGAGCTAATTCAATAGGTACAAAGGGTATACAGGGAAAAATAGGTCTCCCTCCTTTCCCTGCCTCCCAGTCACCCAGACGCCTCTTCAGAGGCAACTGTCTATTCATTTCTTATGTCTCCTTCCACACATAGTTAATGTTTGCAAACCTTCATGAATATGTTGTCTACTTACCCACTCCCATCTATTGTAACATAGCATATACACATCTTTTTCACTTAGCAGTATATATTGAAGATCATTCAATATAAGTTCTTTATTTTTTTTTTTTAACGTTTATTTATTTTTGGGACAGAGAGAGACAGAGCATGAACGGGGGAGGGGCAGAGAGAGAGGGAGACACAGAATCGGAAACAGGCTCCAGGCTCTGAGCCATCAGCCCAGAGCCTGACGCGGGGCTCGAACTCACGGACCGCGAGATCGTGACCTGGCTGAAGTCGGACGCTTAACCGACTGCGCCACCCAGGCGCCCCAAGTTCTTTATTTTTTTATGTTTTTTTATTTATTTTTGAAAGCGAGAGAGAGAGAGAGATGGAGCATGAGTGGGGAAGAGGCAGAGAGAGAGAGGGAGACACAGAATCTGAAGCAGGATTCAGGCTCTGAGCTGTCAGCACAGAGCCGGACGTGGGACTTGAACTCGCAGACTGCAAGATCATGACCTGAGCCGAAGTGGGATGCTTAACTGACTGAGCCACCCAAGCACCTGGTTCTTTATTTTTTAAATGGCTATTCAATATGGGTTCTCTTATATGTTAAGTGAGTATACCATAATTTATTTAATTCCCTATTGATGGACATTTAGGTTATTTCTTGCCTTTTATTATTAAAAATAATACTGCAGTGAATATCCATGTCTTTTTATTTAGCACAGATATAGTTTCTTTAGATACTAAAGGATACTTCCCTATTTGGTTATTTATTTATTTATTTATGTTCATTTTTGAGAGAGAGAGAAACTGAGCGCAAGCAGAGGAGGGACAGAGAGAAAGGGAGACACAGAATCTGAAGCAGGCTCCTGGATCTGAGCTGTCAGCACAGAGCCTGACGTGGGGCTGGAACCCATGGACTGCAAGATCATGACCTGAACTGAAATCGGATGCTTTACTGACTTAACCACCCAGGTGCCCCCCTATTTGGTCATTTAAATAGAACTTCGATGGCAGAAAGTTTCCCAAAGCTTTGTGAGGTTTTTGGCCTAAGTCAGTGAGATTTACCAAAGATCTGGCACCTTTAACTGATACTGACGCACCTGTTATTGGTTATTTTCATCTGAGCTGCGTCTGATAAGCAGAGAAGAGCACAAGATAAGTTACGCTCAGGATGGCCTAACTAGGGATGTTCCACGAAACATAATGAATGAGTACTACTTCTCTTCACTCCTATCACTTGATTCACTTACCCTAGCCAATGGGTCTTATCTCTCATTTGAAGTTATTTCCCATCTCCCCTCACTGCCCATCAGATTTTGGTGAAATTTCATTACTCAGTAAGTATCTCCATTTCTAAACAGCTTTACACTGGTGAGAGATGAATTGTGTTACCTTTGTGTTGCTGGCCTGTGTTTAATTAACCATGTATTTCTTTTAAGCAGAGTTTTAAATATTGAAGCCAGTTTCTTTTTTGACCCTTGTCTGGGTTTTCTTTATCGCAATCCTTAAGAGGAAGGATTGCTGCCCTTCTCCACATTCAGAATTTATTTTGGTCCCATGAAGTCCAGTGCTCCTAAACAGCTGTTAGTTAACAAGCTGCCCCAAATGTCCTGGAAAATGGGAGGGATACAAAACGATGAGCTTATCACTCATTCATTTAGTCATTAATTCATGCAACAAATATGTATTGAGTGCCTACTCTGGGCCAGGCAGCCTTGGCCTAAGTCAGTGACCAAGACAAGATCCTTGCCATTATAGAGTTTGTTCTCTGGCATGTGTGTATGTGGGGCGTGGAAGAGAGACAAAAATAAATAAGCAAATTATTTCGTATGTTAGAAGGTGATAAATGCCAGGGGGGTGGCCAACCAAGGGAGATTGGGATTTGGGGATGGGGACACACTACCATTTTAAATAGAGCAGCCTGGGTACTGAGGGTGTGAGCCTTCAAAGAGTAGAGAATATCCTTACACAGTATCCCGTGTGTATATGTGTGTGTGTGTGTGTGTGTGTGTGTGTTTGTGTGTGTGTGTGTGTGTTTGCATGAAAATACCACTAAAGACTTTGAATTTTTTTAACAACTGTATTGAGATATAATTGGCATACCATTAAATTCATCATTTTACAGTGTATAATTCAGTGGGTTTTAGTATATTTACAGAGTTGTGCAACCATCAGCATTATCTAATTCCAGAACATTTTCATCACCCCCAAAAGAAACCCATTAGCAGTCACTACCCATTCCTGCCTCCCTTCAGCCTCTTGGCAACCACTAATTTACTTTCTGTCTCTGTAGATTTGCCCATTCTGGACATTTCATATAAATGGAATCACACACTATGTGGTCCTTTGTGACTGGCCTCTTTCACTTACCCTAATGTTCATTCATGTTGTAGCTTGTATCAGTACTTCATTCCATTACATGGATATACTGTTTTTGTTGACTCATTCATCAGTGGATGGTAACCTTGAATTTTAAATATTGCAGTTGTCATGGGTGGGCTGTAGTAATTGACTTCCCTTTTAATGACTGGACTGTGCCACCTCTGGGGAGATTTCAGGACTGATGTTGCCCAGATCCAGCCGGCACCGGTTAGGCTTGATTCTGAGGAAACTAGGAAACTGCTGTATATGCAAAGCCCTGCTTTCCCAGGTGCCTCCCTCCTAAGCAGAAACTCTGGGTGGTCCAAATGCGGCAACACAGATCCATGGGTTTTTTCATGTATTTTCTATTCCACATTTTGAAAATATTTTTTCTATTTTAAAATGTAACCTTGGTAAGTTGTTTATTCAAGACAATGCTCAATGAGTTTTCTTTTCTTTTCGTCTTTTTAATATTTTGGGTGTGGTAGCAAGTAGAAGCAGATCATCCTAACCAAATATTTGCTAATATCTGAACAAAGCCATTTTGCTGAAAGAAAGAAAACTCCACGGGGAAGTGGGAATTGAATCCCAGTTTTGAGGGGTTCGATTCTCATAGGACTAGATAACGAAGAAATAGGCATGCTCCAAAGAGGAGCAGGTTGTTTAAAGTTTATCTTCTGGGAGGTTGGGGACCCCTGGGACCTGGAGCATGTCTTTGGTACATTAATTTGGCAGCCATCATTCTGTGCATAAAGAGTGATGGTGTTGGAATCCTCTGGCCTTCTGCACACGGATAGACTCAGTTTCAGAACCCCTCTGGGGGCTGTTTGAGTTACAGTCTCTGGGGCTGCAGAAAGATGAACTCCATCAGAATCCAACGGCTAAAAGCCTCCCCTCGCTGCCCCCCACCACCAAACAGTTGAGAGTAACTGTCTTAGTGACACCGGTGCAGAACCACACGCTGCCCTGCAAGGCTGAGTTGCAAACGGCCCTTACCCGCGGGGGCCTTTCTCATTCGATCCCATTCGAGGTGGGGGTGAGAGTGGACAGCCGGGTGCGGGCTCCCAGGAACTGTGGATTGGGGTCGCAGAGCCGGGAAGGACAAGGCCCTAACTACCACACCGGACCAGGAGGCGTGGGGCCTCCAGAGAGAATGCAGTCGCCCGGGAGCAGGATGCTGTCCGGGTTCCCGCCGAACTCTGGCAACCGTAAGGAGAAATGTCTGCCGCCGAGGGCGGAGCGCGGACGAAGGGGTGGAGCTAGAGCGTTAGGGCGGAGCGAGGACGAGGGGGCGGGGGTAGGGACTGTGGGGAGGGGGCGGAGCGAGGACGATGGGGCGGAGCAAGACGGTGGGCGGTGGGCGGGGCGAGAACAATGGGGTGGGGCGCAGGCGGCGAGGGGCGGGGCGGGAGAGGGGGCGGGGCGAGAGCGGGGGCGTGTCCGGCCGTCGGGCCGCCCCCCGCCGCGCCTGCCCCGCCTTCCCGCTCCCCCCCGGCGGCCGCGGCGGTCGAGTGCGGGGAGGGAGGGGAGAGCGGGTCACGACGTTGCCGGGGCGGGGATAACCCCTCACGTGGAGCAGATGAAAGGGCCGCGGCGCGACGGCCGGGGGAGCCGAGCCGAGCCTGCGACCCACAAAGCCGCCGCCGCCGCCGCGATGGGGCTGTGAGGCGTCCGCCAGCGCTCGGTCCTCCGCCGGCCCGCGACTATGCTCGGCCGCGCCCGCCCTCCGCGCCCTCCCGCCGCAGGACCATGAGGCCGCGCTCGGGCGGGCGCCCAGGGGCCCC
>NW_024412645.1:2945242-2947891 GCF_014898765.1 Herpailurus yagouaroundi | reverse complement strand
GGCGGCGAGGAGGCCGGCGGCATCCTTCCCGGGCCGGCGGGCGGGACGCGGCCTCCGGGGCGCCGCAGCGGGGGGCGAACGCACGTGGGGGTTTGGCCTCCTGCGGGTCCGGGGGGAGCGGGAGGGAGACCCCGGGTCTGGTGCCCACGTTGGGACGGCCCCCCTTGGGCCGGTTGGGCATTCGATTTGCCTCAGGTGGAAGTCCTGGAACTACCTGTTGAATGCCAACTTTGGGAAGATGAGCGATGAAGGATGGGGTGGTTTGTTTCAGGTTGCAGGCTTTGCTTTCCATCCCTGCACGTTCTTTTTGGGAGTAGCCAAGGTTTGTCTGAGAGGCCGTACACCATTAGGTTCTTTTCTGGAACCTGCCGCCAGCCTCACTCACCTGGGCGCTGACCTCCCTGCAGGGCTGTGGACAAGCAGCAGCAGGCAAGGAAAGCAGGGGGAGCTGGCCGGAGAGTGGGGATCGCGAGTGCCCTGGAGTGGCCGTAGAAGGCAGCCTTCGCTGCGTGCCTCAGATTACAGAGGGTGGGAGGGAGACTGCCTGCCCGCTCCTGGGCCAAGGACTTCTGCGGAGGGCCTGGAAATGGGGAGACAGGGTCGCTCACTGACAGGGCCTCCCCACCTTGCTCCCAATGAGAGAGGTCTGTGTCCAAAGGAAGCTGGCTGGGGAGAGCTTTAAGCTGTGCCTACACTTTGGAGGTGGGGCCGAGCTGAAGCCTCTGCGGTCGCTGAGCTGGGTAGATAGATGCCTTCCCGCTTCCTTGGCTATGATTTTATCAACTTGTTAGTAGACTGCCAGCCCACTTAGGGCGGTTAATATGCATGCCTCGGATGCGGGCGATTTGAAATGGTTGGCTTGTTTTGGAGCCTTTTTGGAGGCGATGGGATGTCTGCAGACTTCTAAGCTTTGGGCCTTCTGTGCTTTACTCTTGGATGAGTTATGAATGAAGAGAAGGGAAGCGTATGGATGATTGCATAGCAGCTTCTTCCTTTCTCCTCCCGCGGTGCATACTCAGAGCCCTAGGTGGGTAGGCAGGGAGCTGTGCAACTTGGCTCCTTAGAGGTGTGTCCTTACAAAGCTGGGGGAGGCATCCCTGCCAAGAGATTAATCAGCAGCCTTGCCTCACAGAGCTCTTATCCCCATCTTAAACTTCTGCAGGGTAAATAAAAGGGGAAACCCATGTTTGAGTCCTGTGACTACATATGTTAAAGGCTTTTGCACTTTTTTCCTTGCTAATGTTATAATTATGGCCTTTAGTTTATAAGCTTTAGAGAAGATGGTCTATTGAAGATTCCTACACATTTCAGTTGCAGCCTTCAAGAATAGTTTGGATCTTAAAGCTTGCTCCTTGTAACTCCTCTTTGAGGCTTTCAGTGTGCCTTGATGGCTTTAGAAATGTTTGATTTACAGCCTTCTAAGAGAAAAGATGTTTTAATGTGGCACTTCACTATTTGAAGGAGACTTCCGAAGTTTGTGATTTTTATCTGCAGTGTTTTAACTTATACTCTTTCTCCACCGTAGTTTGTCTGGCTGGCTATCCATTATGGGTAGTGCTGTGCTTTGGAGATAATCTTGGGTTCACCATTTAATACAAAATTAGCAGTTTAAACACACCGTTTGTAGCTATTTTATCCTTGTGAGTAGAGAGAATGTGTGAATTTGGCAGAAGGAATCTATTCCCTTTTGAATCTTTTTGAAGTGCTTATCTCTTTTGTAGTCCATTAGCCTAGCCAAAAAAAAAAAAAAAAAAAAAAAAATTCAGCCAACAATTGCTAAGAAAAATGACTTAAATGGTATTTAATAAGTTGACCTGTTAAGCAATCACTAATAGGTGTCCTTAATTCCTTTATAACTGCACAGTGTTGGTGAGTTTATCTGAGCTGTCTGAATAGTCATTTCTTGGTGTTCTCCATATCTTTAATAACTTTATTGCAGGGGCCTACTCGCTGAACCTCATGGGTGCCCAGATGGAGGGAACTCAGCATGGCTTTCAGGGCTGTGTGTATACAGAGGCTGGCATGTTTTTATTAGTTATTTGAATACTGCTCAACTGAAGTAACTGGTGTGGCCCCTGTCAGCCCTGAAAAATGTTTTTGTAAGGAAAGCTGGTGTTTCAGGACTGCTGAGAGGGAATGTAACATTTTGTATGAAAAATGACAATGTAGAAGGAACACATTGGTGTTCAGCTTCAGATTAATCATGTTTTCTATGCGCCTTGTTGAACTTTTCAAACCTCCTTTTATTTACTGTCTTAAAATAACCCTGCGTGATTTGCTATTTAATATTTTATGGTCTTCAGAGCAGAGTTCATTCTCCTATAACTAAAACCTAATAGTAGCATTGCAACATGGCATTTTGTTTTTTCCAGTAGGGTTCGGTAGCGTTGTTCATGGTTAAGGGGAAAAAAAGATCTGTTTGGGAGTCTCTTTACTTTAAGTGTTCTAAGATAGGAAATTGGTTTGTTACTGTTTTTCCCCCTCCCTATTATATACAGTGACAGGAGATACCTTGTCACAGTCTGGTTTGCCCCAGATACTTCTAATTAGAGTACCTGTTTGGTCATTTGCATGGAAGGGGAGGGGGAGACTGGGTTAAGAATGTGTGTGTGTGTGTGTGTGTGTGTGTGTGTGTGTGTGTGTGTGTGT
>NW_024412645.1:2911692-2945232 GCF_014898765.1 Herpailurus yagouaroundi | reverse complement strand
TGTGTGTGTGTGTGTGTGTGTGTGTGTGTGTGTGTGTGTGTGTGTGTCAGTGTCAGAGTGAGATAGTAATTCAAACCTTGGGATTAGTCACAGGATTCTTGGTTCTCTGCTTGTGCGTTTTAGGCTTAAATAACTTTCCCAAGGTCACCAGTGTGCTCTGTTAAGAAGAGAGGTTTTTTTTTTTTTTTGACATCTTCATCTGTGAAAGCTGTGAAAACAGTATGTGGATATGAAGTGCTATTAATTATATTATTCATGCAGCATTGAAATCCATTTGCTTGTAAGAATGTCAGGCATACAGTCTGAATGCTGGAGGAATTAATTACAGCCCTGTCATTCTAAAGTGTGGAACTTTAAAGGGTTCTTAGATATATTGATACATATTTCATCTTTGAACCAATTTGTTGCTATTATGAGATCATTATCTGAAACTTTCAGACTTGGCTGTGCAACTCCCATGGTTAGCGATGTTAAATAAAGGCCTGATTAAACACTGGCTGGTGGTATCTGGATTGGTTAAACAAACAAAGAAAATTTGCATCGCTAGAGATGAAAGATTGTTTTAAAGTGGAAATGCATTTTTTTCCCTTGAAGTCAAATATTTAGAAAGGCTTGAGAAATTCATTTGTAGAAGGAGTCTGAATGATAGGTTTTGTGTAACTTTAAAATTGGCCTTTCTGGAGCCTGGGTTAAGTGTTGAATGGTCTTGAAAGCAGAGGCGAGCTGAGAACATTTAAGACCCAAGCCAGTGCCTTTAGCTATGAGGAGCTGGGGGAAGCTGGGTGGTAGGTCAGAAGGGCTGAGTGACATCCTTAAATATCCAATATTAACCAAGGGTATCACAGAGAATAATTTTAGGAAACTAATTCCTCTGCCTTGTTTCCCTGTCAGTGTGGTTCTGCAGTTTGGTATTTGATCAAACACTTTGCTTTTCATCTCCATTTGAAGTGAACAGGCCTGCCTCTAAAAATTGACTTGGCCTAATAGAACAATTGTGTGCTGGCAGCTGACCTGGATTTACACAGAAAGAGATCGTCGACTGTCTGTCAGAAGGGCCTTCATAGGTTAAAACCAAGCAGTTGATTTGGGGGAAAACGTTAGGGCTATGTTTTGTGACCTCATGAATTCTCAGGGGCTCTCATTTTCTGCCTTGTTCCCTAAGATCCCATGGGAGCTGTTAATGCAGCTCTGAATGGAGGTGCAGATGGTAGCGGGAGGCAAGCGTAGATTCCGCAGACTAGAGGGAAAGTGGTGATGGCCGCCATCTTGTGCATACAGGGCACCGTGCCAAGCACGTCGTGCGTTTGCTCATCTCCTCCTGACTTTAACTGGAATTAGCAACTACTCTTAACCCATTTTACAGACGAGGAAACCGAGGCCGAGAAAGGCGATGTGACTTCTCGAACCTCACGTAGCTGGCAAATGATAAAACCTGGATGGAAACCCAGGCCCGTCTGGCCCCTTTGCTCGTATTTTTGCCAAATAAATCGAACGTGGCTGGTTAGATTTGGACATTAATTGAGTCTCATTTCTAAGAATCTAGTATAGGGGTTCTTAACCTGAGGGTCACAGACTTCTAGAGAGGGCCTGTGAACCCCTGAAGTTATGCGCACAATTACATGCACCTGCACCTGTGTATGTGCACTTCTGTTTTCCTGAGAAGGTACACAATTTTGCCTCTTGGGGGGTTCTGTGATGCCCCTCCTCCGCAAGAGGAAAAAGAGAAGCACTAATCTGATACTCATCATCAAATAGTCCATTACTAAGAATTTGGAGTGATGTGGGACCCAGGCTGGCAAGAGTTGTAGAGAAGTCTCCAGGTTTGTGTGTCTCCGTGGAGCATATTCATCCAATAAATGTTTACCAAAACTCTGTTTTGTACCAGACCCCATATTGTTTTTGGAGTCCACAGTCGCTCATAGTGATAGATGTGTATGGATGCATGATAATCCTTCCCAAGTGGGTTTCCCCACAGAATTGAGCCCTTGGTTCCTAAGATATCCATTGTCTGTAACGAATAACTTCTCTCCTGTGCATCCATCTGGTACTAGTTAAACGCATTATCCTTGGGTGAAGTGAGAAAATGGTGACTCAAAGAATTTTTTGCATCTAGAGGGTGGAGTGCAAGAAGGTGACGATCTGAATGCAGCATGTGCGAGAGCAGATTGTAAATGTGTTCCTTCTCATCATTTACTGGAAAACGAAATGGAGCATCTTTTGATGTTGAAATGCCTTGAACAGCCCCTCACACCTTCTCTTGTGGACCTTGACCCCATGGGCATGGTCTGTTTATTTTTGCTCATCCCTGGATCCATCTCTGGGTCCCCAGTGTCTGCCACTTGTCAGACACTTACTATTTCGTGACTGAATGATGGATTTAGAATCGATAATCAGGCAGGCAGTGGGTCTTACTGGGCTTGGATTAATTGATGAGTACTTCCTTTGGCTTGGCTAATAAATTCTGGGATTATCTTTCCTTTTTGGTTGTTATTTCCAGAAAGTTACTTGGCATTAGATGGCAAGAATGGACGTCTCTCTGGTTGTGGTGGACCACTGGTATGATTACTCCAGGCTGTATGCAAGTAACCTGTGTGCATGCATGTTAAGGGGCAGGATATGTGGCATTATAAGGGTCTGTAGACGTTCTTTACTTGACAAAACACTGAGTATTGAGAAAGCTCTAATGTGGACAGCTGTTACAGATGGACAAACCCATGGAGAATAGTTCATAGCCAAGCCCTAGTGTCTGTGGAAATAACAGTCGGGGCTTGGAATTCAGAATCATCATTAACCTGAATATGTGCCATGTGAAAACTTTGCTTCCTGTCGGTGTTTCCCAAGTCTGGGGAATGTGGATTTATGGTTCATGACAAAAATGACATTTAGATCAATCTTGATAATCAGAAGAACAGATTCAGCCCTTTAATGTGTTAGATAAGGAGATCCAGAGAAGTGAAGTGCCTTGACCAGGGTATGTGGCGAGGTAGAGATGACCTGATAACTGTTCGGGTCTCTAGACTCCCAGGCTTGGAGGCTTTCTGTCATTTTTGGCTGCATTTCGGCTGAGTATGCCAGAGAGAGCAGATGCAGAAGCATGCTTTAGGGTCAGGTGTATAATTGGGGAATTAAATTGTGCATTGGGTTTAAATGTTGCTTTTCTCCTCTGATGTAAATTTTGACTCACTCAGTCTTTCCCTCTGTCAGAGCTTTATAAGGTAGCTATTGATGGCCAAGTGCTTCCTGTGTGCCAGTCTCTGGACACAGTGCTGTGCCCACATTTCATGGGAGAGCTAAGACGGCATGTCCCAGGTTTTCAGATGAGGAAACTGAGCTCTGAGAATGAAGTCACTTTCTAAGTTACTGAGCATGTCCGTAGTGGGGCCGAGATTCAAACCCAGGTCTGTGTGATTCTAAGCCATTTCTGTTTTTACAAGACTGCTTCAGATGGCACTTGCTTCTGCTTGGGATGAGATTATGGGAACTGATGGTGTAGTTTGAAGTCAGATATAAACCCAGGATGACTGAGCAAGAAGTGAGTCTGTAACTTCAGCGGAGAATCTGCCCTCCCTACACTTACAGAGATCTGTCTCCTCCTTCCGTCTCTCTTTCTTGCATAGAAGTCTCATTCGACTTGTTTTTCCCATGAAGAGCCTATCGGCCAAATTTGGGAAGAGGGACCAGTGACTTGAAGTGTACAACTGTCACTCAGTGGCTCTTTGATTGTTTTTTGGCTATTGGGAAAGTCGGAATGGCCACAGGTGTTCTGGCATCTAAGGGATTTCTGGTGTGAGACACAACTCCTTCCTGTAGCTACTTAAAGAAAATTTTTTTTTTCCTTAGCATTTATTGAGAGACAGAGACAGACAGAGCATGAGCAGGGGAGGGGCAGAGAGAGAGAGGGAGACACAGAATCCGAAGCAGGCTCCAGGCTCTGAGCTGTCGGCACAGAGCCCGACGCGGGGCTTGAACCCACGAACTGCGAGATCGTGACCTGAGCCGAAGTCGGACGTTTAACCGACTGAGCCACCCACCCAGGTGCCTGGTGGCTGACTTTTTAGAGCCATGTCGAAGTCTCCATCGCTTTCTCCAAAGAGGTTGTGCCCCACACGCAGCCCCTTTCTTACATTGCACAAACTACATGTTCCCTGACTATCTGATATAAAAAATTGTAAAAGCCGGGCTCTCAGGTGGCTCAGTGGGTTAGGTGTCTGACTTCGGCTCAGGTCACGATCTCACTGTTCGTGAGTTCGAGCCCCGCGTTGGGCTCTGCGCTGGCAGATGCTCTGCCTCTGAGAGATCGTTTCTCTCTGTCCCTCCCCTGCTCGCACTCTCTCTCTCAAACATAAATAAACATTAAAAAAAAATAGCTTCTCTTTAAATAAAATGAAATAAAAGATTCTAAGAGCCTAGAGCTGTGGATTCTCCCTGCTCATTCCATCCTCCTGGCTGTTAAAACTCTCTATGGGTGCTGTATTCCTTCTGTGGACAGGTATCCACTGCTGCCTTCTGTCCACCAGGCCCTGGGCGAGGTGAGGTCACAGGACACCGTCCCTGGCCTCAGGCAGCTGAGTGTTGGGGACAGACAGCACGCAAAGCACAAGTCTTGTATGGTAGGACAGGATACTGAGGGAACACCCAGGCCAGGCTGCAAAGTGTAGGTCTGGGCAACCCATTCTGAAGAAACACGTATGTAATGACAGAGTATGTGGATTTGAGCCTTCTGGCCTTTTCCGACTCGTTTTTACCCACCTTTGAGGTTGAAGCTGATAACCCCTTTGTGGAGACGTGCCTTTTTATACCTGTCAAACAGGATAGGGAGGAGGTAAAGAGTAGAGGTTCTTTGTTTCATTTGTAGCTTGAATGAGATGTTTTAAAGTCTGACTTTTAGCAGCTCTGTTGACTCATGATAGTGTGAAGAGAATGAGGTCAGCTGGCCTATTGTGGTTCAAGGGAGAGCATTTTATTTTTATTGCCCTTAAGATGTGTTGTAAGACTTGGTATTAATCCCCTGCTCTCTCCAGCATTGTGAGATGGTTGTTTAGAAACTCAATGTGTAGACTTGATGTGAAAAGCATACTTTGAGGATCCTAGCAGTTTGATGTTAAAAATGTATGTTGGAATGGGGATTTCTGTGCCCAAGCTGCTGTGTGTTAAAAATAAAAGAGTTGGGGCGCCTGGGTGGCTTAGTCGGTTAAGCGTCCGACTTCGGCTCAGGTCATGATCTCGCGGTCCGTGAGTTTGAGCCCCGCATCGGGCTCTGTGCTGACCGCTCAGAGCCTGGAGCCTGGAGCCTGTTTCAGATTCTGTGTCTCCCTCTCTCCCTGACCCTCCCCCGTTCATGCTCTGTCTCTCTGTCTCAAAAATAAATAAACGTTAAAAAAAATTAAAAAAAATAGTAAAGGTCATGCTCAATTGGGTGTGTGTAAGGGCCTATCCAGTGCTGCAAGAATTTGATTAAAATTTGATTTTTTACTTGAATTTAGTTTGAGTGTGCTAACTTGTCAGCAGATATTTATTGAGTCTCTACGGTGGATACAGTGTAGAGAAAAACATCACCTTTTCTGCACCGCTGATAAAGCATGTCATTTCTGTGATTTCTCCCATACAAATTTGGGCAGTTAAATTAGCCCCAGAAGAGTAGATTAATTTTACATTGTTTCTAGTCAGGGCCAAAATCTTCTTTAAAAAAAACCCACCTGTAACTTACTTTTTTTTTTTTTTTAAGATTTTATTTTTAAGGAATCTCTGCACCCAACTTGGGGCTTGAACTCAGAGCCTTGAAATCGAGAGTCCCGTGCTCCACCAACTGAGCTAGCCAGACATCCCTGTAACTTATTTTTTAATTGTAAAAATAATACGTGTTTATTGCAGATAAACATCGGAAAATGTTTGGAAGTTCTAGAAAAGTATGAAGGAGAAAATGAATCCCACTACCTAAAGATAACCTCTGTTAACCTTTTGTGTTCTGGTCCAACTTTTCCTCTCGTTTTCATGTGAGCTTGGAGGGATTCTAAAGAAAATTGGAGAAAGCATTACCTGGTGCTTATAACGCTCTGTCCACCTTGAGTATTTTCCTGTTGTTCAATGCTTTGAAACATTTTTAGTGTCTGTGTAGCATACTCTTGTCTTCCATTATTCTAAGGAATGGCTGTGGGGAACATCCGTTCTGTATTTCTTGATTATTTTCAAAGGATAAAGTTCTAGAATTGGGACCATGGATGGGGTCAAGTGGTGTAAACATTTTGAATGCTCCTGGTATGTGTTGTCAGATTGCTCTGCAGAAGGGTGGTTTTAGTTTATACTCCCTGCCAGGTTGGAATACATGTTTCCACCTATTCCTGCTCATAACAGGTAGCATAACAACAACAATAAAAAAAAAAAAATCCCAAAGGCGACTTCTTACAAGTGAAAGTCTGTCCGTTTCTCTTAGTGGATAGTAAAATACTGGCTTTTTTTCCCTCTCCCGCGAGGATCTGAGTTATGACTAATGTCTGTATCAAAGGGAAGGTACCTGGCGTGGCTCGTGGGTCCTCCCTCATAGGTATCTGAGCGTGATTCAGGAGCAGCAGGCCGCTCTTGTGTTCTGGGCAGGGGACGGGGCGGCTGTCCAGGCAGATGGCTGTGCGGGGAGGCCTAGAGAACACCTCAAGGAAGGCACCACCGCGCTGTCTGCACATCCTGTGGCGACAGATTGTGGCCCAGGAGGGTGCTGCTCCTGCATTCACTGTTTTGTGCCCCGCAGTGTTCCCATAGAGCAGGCTCTCTGCTTGTGAACAGGCCAGGTTCAGAAAGGCCTTACGAATCTGTCCTTTCATTCAGAGTGACGCTGCCGTTAGTTGGCGTTGGGCAGACATGCGAGTGGAGCCAAGCGCAGGTTCACCAGGGGGTGCATTCAAAACAGCAGGACCAAGGGCTGAAACTGGTTCCTGGTATTTTCTTTGATCCCTGTTAAACATCTTGAAATTTTACATCAAAATCCAGGGCTTTGGCTCTTCTTGAAAAATTAAAAGACTGGCAACATCAGGTCCACTTTTTTGCATGGCAACAGCCTAGCCTGCCCCGTGGGATAACTGTCGTGCCCTTCAGATGGGACATGGGCCCTCATGTTCATCAGTCTCCATTGCATTGCTTTGGCTTACTTCGCTCAGTGGTAATTACCTTGACCCACGCCTGGCCCCTGTAGGCACTAGAGTTGGCCAGCCTTTCTCTGAAAGTCCTGAAGCCAAAAGCGTTTAAGTTGTGCTTGGTGAGTCTCCTTTCTTTCCTTCCTCAACCACCCAATGTGCCTGATGTCCTGTTGTGGCATTATGATGCTTCAGTGGACCCCATGAGGCTCTAGTTTCGCTGCTGGGGAGGGCTCACCTGGCCCTGTGTGACCAGTGTTCTTTTTACTTTGGTACAGGGGCTTCCATTTTCTCTTGTTCTTCTCGAAGGCTGAAGTCATTTGGCCTGTGTCTTCATGAAGATCTGTGTCCTGCCTCTCTTTTTGCTCCTTGGTTTCTTTTGACCTCTAGAGTTACTGTTTCAACTGGAGGGCACCCTGAAAATGCTATGGCTCAGCTGTCTTTTTACAGTGAGGGGACTGGGGGCAAGGGCCTTGGGCCTTTGGTCACAAGAGGAGCTGTGATTAGAAGTCTGGTCTTGGGGCTCCCCGGTGCTGGTCTTTCTAGAACAGCTTCCCACTTTGGTGGTTGAGTTCCAGAAAATCTTTCATGTGCCTGGTGCATTAAGGTCCCCAGTGCACTTTTACCTGTATTATCTTGTTTCTGTCTCAGCGTGCAGCTTGGGAGTGCCTTCCCCGGATTCTGCCCTAGAAGGCCAGCTGCCGGCCAGGTTGTCCTGGTTGCCAAGGCTTGTCCCATATTCAACATAGAGTGTTTTTCTTTGTACCTAGTTGTACACTATTACTTAACCCCATTTTACATGTGTGTTCAGCCCCTTTATGCAATTTGGGGAAATGACAGAGTACCCGGAGATTTGTCATCTTTTCAGAACGTGCCTCGGTGCTGGAGTCCATGGTAAGCAGACAGTCAATGGCATGTAAAGAATGTCACAAGCTTGACTTGCAAAGCCTTTTCAAAATCGAAATCAAGGTAGCCTGTGACCAGGTCAAAGGGAAATGGTGTACTCAAGATGGTGCTCGATTTCCTCTTTCCTCGCTGACCTTACCTCTTCATGCCAGAGGCTGCCCGCAGGTCTCCCTGCCTCACGTTCTCGCTCTCGGAGTCCATTTTTCCTCCCCCCACCAGCCTCATCTTTCCATAGTAACCTTTGATCTCGGCCCAACCTTGATCAAAATCTTTCAGGACCATCCCACTGTTAACCACCCAGCTGAGCACATGGGTGACCTGGGCAGTCCCTCCAGCACCATCCTGTCCGCCCCCGTCCGCTTGCCGCCTCTGGGCTGCAGACCTGGGTCCTGTGTGTTTCACCTTTGTTCCCTGAATGGGTCCTGGGCTTTCCTTCGTCTGCGCCGTTCATTCTGAGCACCCTTCTGCTGTAATACATTTCTGTGCCTCCATGTTCTGTGCCCGCTCCTCTGCGGTTGGTTCCTTCCCTGCTTTCAGGGGCCACATGTCCAGTCCTTCCCATCACACGTTTCCTCTTCCACCAGTGCATTCCTTTGAACCCAAGCACTCCTTCCTTCACTTGGCAGCTGGTCTTAAATTCCTCATTGTAGTTGTCCTCTTGTTAATGGTTTCCTTTCCCCACAAGATCACAGCTCCCACTAGGCGGGGGTTGCGCCTTACTCACCCCCCTATTGCCTGGCAGTACAGCTCTCTAATATTTACTGGATTGAAATCCTTTTTTCTAGATCATAATACTTGGGGATAGCATAGTGATGGGGATGTTAGTGTGGCCAGAAAAAGACTTGGCTTTTTCGGAGGGAGAACTTTCTATGATTGTAGAAACAATTCACAAGCAGCTTGTAGACATGGGTGTGTCCCAGGGCTATTCCAAACAGTTGGGATGGACCAGACTCACAGTAATTTCACCTTGCCCCTGCTCTCCAGGAAGCTAGAAAAGGAGATGTGGGCAAGGGGATGATGCCTTCTCTTAACTCCTTTCCAGCCTGGCATGCAACTACCTGGGTACATTGTCCAAAGCATGCTGGAGAAGAGAATGTCCCAGCCTGACTGTAGACTTTTAGGGAGTGTGTTTTATTTAAGTTTGGATAATATTTTGGTGGCACTTAGAAAATTGGTACTTTTGAGGAATAGCAAAACTGTATACAGCAGTAGTGTAACTCCAGTATGACCCATCAGAAGCAACTGTATATGGGTCCCTACGTCCCTACTTAAATTTGTACCATATTCTTACCTCATTTGGACTGTCTGGCATGGTCCTTGATCCTGTGTTTTAAGTGCTGGGTGGAAAGCAGAGTTTTAAAGGACTACAGTAGTGTTTCTAAAGAGGCCAGCAGGCTTTGTGTGGAAGAAATTGAAATTTCAATTTAATAAACATTTGATTTTCTACTCTTTTTTTTTTTTAATTTTTTTTTAATGTTTATTTATTTTTGAGACAGAGAGATACAGAGCATGAACGGGGGAGGGTCAGAGAGAGAGGGAGACACAGAATCTGAAACAGGCTCCAGGCTCCGAGCAGTCAGCACAGAGCCCGACGCGGGGCTTGAACTCACATACCGCGAGATCGTGACCTGAGCTGAAGTCGGACGCTTAACCGACTGAGCCACCCAGGCGCCCCGATTTTCTACTTTTTATGGGGCCCACTATAAACATATGGGAATTATTGAATTATTGCTTGGTTATGTACATGGTGGCATATTGAGTTGTTGTTGTTGTTGTTTTGGTTATTGTTGCTGTTTTTGTGGAATAGTGGCTATTATATGGGTCCTGGGACTGTCTGGAAGATTCTAGAGTGTACCCATGATGTGTTATATTTCACTTATAGTAGAGGGTTTCTGTGCCCCTTCCTGGCATATCCACTCCAGAAATGTTCCAATGCCTATTAGTGAATGTCATCCAGGGAACTAAACAAGCACCTAATGTGTAGTTTTGAAATTTTGGTGTTATTAGGTTTAAATGCCTAGGACACATAGAAACTCGCTTGTGGCATTAAATGTGCCATGTGGGTGATTTCAAGTTGCAGTGGCAGTGGTAATTTTTGCATTTCCTGACTCTTGTGTTTAAATTTGCAGTCTCAAGATTGCATCACCATAGGTTTTCACATTTAATGAATATTTATGTTGAGCCGAGTTCTATACGAATGCGATGGTTTCTGACTTGATTATAGCTTGCCGTGCACTGTGGCCAGGAGTGCCCTACAGACAACGGAGTTGGCACACGCCTCAGCATGCCAAGCCCTGGCGGATGTGGTTAGGGACCACGGTGACTGGTGCCGGGGTTGCCATGCCAACCTTGTTTTTGGAAGGGGGAGGCTCTAAAACAGCAGTGGGATGGGGGCAGAAGAGTTTTGAATGTTCTAAGTGAAATTATTCCCCATAGGTGCCCCTGTAGGAAGATGTTGTGGAAAACTCTAGAATTCTCAACTACATGCTTAGATAACATTAATTAATTTTCTTAATTTACTTTTGCAAGGCTGTTTTAATGGTCCTCTTGTGAAACTGTGGAAGTTCTATGGTGGATCTTCCATGTGTAGATGTCTTCCCTACTTGCTGCAAGGTAAATAGGGAATCTCCTATCTCCTAATATTACCAACCCCCTCCTCTCAAGCCCTGCCAACATCCCTTGCCCTCTGATAACTCTAACCTAGTGACGGCTGATTAGAGAAAGGGGAGGAAAAGAAGAATGAGGCAGAGGATGGTTGGGGGACTCTCCGTCCCCCAGCTCTTTATCTTCATTCCCCTCTTCTCCCCATCCCAGGAAGGCCTATCCTCTCCCCTACTTATTCTCCTGTATTCAACAAAGACCGTGGTTGTGAATGCCATCACCCAGTGGTGGTACCTTCAGATGCCTAGCTGTTAAGCTTTGGCAGGCTGAGTTAGGACAGGAGGAGGAGGGATGTGCCCCTGGCACCCCACACTGGAATGCTGTTTGCCCCTTTGCAGATGGTGGTCTTGCACGACTAATTCTGCGGTGCCTGGTGTTGTGCGGTGAAGTGTCCGGAAGGGAACTGATCAGGTCTAGTAAGCCAGATGGGGCCCAGGCTGGCGGAGCAGGATGGGACTTGTGGGCATCATCCGCTGTTCTAGCATTTTTTTTTTTAATGTTTATTTAATTTTGAAAGCGAGAGAGAGAGAGAGAGAGAGAGAGAGAGAGAGAGAGAGAGAGAGTCAGAGAGGGGGTGGGGTACCAAGGATCCAAAGCAGGCTCTAGGCTCTGAGCTGTCAGCAGAGAGCCTGACATGGGGCTCAAACCCACAAACCGTGAGATCATGACCTAAGCCGAAGTCACACGCTTAACTGACTGAGTCGTCCTAGCATTTCTGGACAGAACGAGAGCTGAGCTACTGGAGGAGGCTGGGACTTTCACAGGCTCAACAGCTCAGGCAGTCTTGTGTTGTGGGGGCTTGCCTTCAAGGCTCAAAATAGAAAAAAAGCAACAACCCCCGCCCCCCAGTAGAAACTTAATAATTCAGAAGGGAGGCTGACCACATGTTTAGACTTTGCTGACTTGGGGTCAGCTGTGTGACTCTCCCATTAGATTGGATCCTCCTTCAGGGTGGGGCTGGTGTCTCAATCTTTTGATATTTCCCCACTCCAGCCTGAAGGGTCTTGTGTGAATTAGGAACAGCTTTACTTCCTCAAGATACGTGGCTTTCATTTGCTGTAAATTGGTCATAATATGGACCCCAGATACATTGGGGCACCCCCTGGAATTGTTCATTGCATGAGGCCTTCTCCCTGTGGGCTGATATGGCACCTTTGTGTTATTCCCTCTTCGCCTCTCTCTCAGCAATTCTTACATGCTGTTTCTGATTTTTGTCCATTCCTAGAAAACCAGGGAACCGTGGTGGTTAGAATTCTGTGTAACACTGGGAAACAAGATATCAGGGGCACATAGGGAGTTTAGTATGTAGATTCTTTAAAAATAATTTTTTTTTAATGTTTATTTATTTTTGAGAGAGAGAGAGAGAGAAAACGCGAGAGGGGGAGGGCAGAAGAGAGAGGGAGACACAGAATCGGAAGCAGGCTCCAGGCTCTGAGCTGTTAGCACAGAGCCCGATGCGGGGCTCGAACTCATGAGCTGTGAGATCATGACTTGAGCCGAAGTCGGATGCTCAACCGACTGAGCCACCCAGGTGCCCTAGTATGCAGATTCTTGATCTCTGCTCTGGCCGCTTTTCTGCTTTGTGTTAGCTCTCAAGAGATGAGCTGACTCGAGTGGGGTCCCCAAACCTTGGGGACCTCAGCAATTACATGGGTAGGCTTTTGTGGAGCAGAAGTGACACCACCATTGTATGGGAGAAGATACACGTGTATTCCTAAGAAAAACTTACAGTTTAACTTTTGGATTCTAACCTGATTTGGGTGTAAGTTCTCCTTAGTTCTGTGTTACAGCTACAACCTTGAGCCAACTGCACTTAAGTGGGAGGACACTTCCGTGTCATCGAACACTGACATGGCTGTTGGGAGCAACAGCTTTCAGCTTCGCTACGTAGATACCCAAAGTTTGCCACGTTCCTTAAAGCATGTTGTAAATTTTGCAGAAGGAGTGGTCCTGGATTTCCTTTGCTGATGGGAGAGACTGCTTTGGGTTTGAACCCAATTACCTGCTGTGGAAACGCGACTTTGCCTCCCTGGGTGTCTGTTTCTTCATCTGTAAAATGGAGCTAAGTCTCCCCTGGAGATGTTGTGAGGGTTAAATGAGGTACTCACAGCACACAATTTGTGTTTAGTGACAGTGAGGCTGATGATGAAGAAAATAGCCTACATAGTTTTATGTCGGTCCTCACCTATACCTAACGTGCTGTCGTTCTAAATTTTTATTCTAGAGTGGCTTATCAAGTGGAAAGAATCCAAAGGTGCTAGTCATTGAGAAGAAATTGTAAAATGGGGTTGTTTTTTTTTTGAACACACTCAGTGTCTGACCACTTAGACCGTTATCTCTTCTCCCCAGGTGGGGGCCCAGGGGCTCCTCAGAGTGTGCAAGAGGCTCAGGTTGCTTGTTCCTCCCTGGGCCCTGGTTCCCTCTTTTACCTGTTTCCCAGGAGGTACGCTGTGCTGCTGCTTCGTCTGCTCACCCCTACACCCTGCAGCTAGATCATCATCCCGACCCTGAGCTCTGCTCTTTCGGACAGGCACGTGTGCGCACGCGCACACACGTACATGTGAACTGCAAGTTGTGTGTATAGGAGGCTGTGTTTCTAGGCAAGCCTGTCTGTTGTTCCTGAGGCCACATGGCCTGCATACGGGCACCACTGCTCCGAAGGAAAGCGGGGTGGTTGATTGCTCCTCTGGATCCGGCCAGGGCACGTGGAATGTTGTGATATACTAAGGCTGTGCTCTGGGGGCCTAATTATGTGGGGCCTGTGGCAAGCACAAGTGACTTCAGCACTTGGTTTGATCCAGTGTGCAATTTTGCCAAAGCAAATACTTTATTAATCTTAACCCTCAAATTAGACACATTGACTTTTTCTAAAAATGGGAATGATAGGAGTGCATTGTAGGGTTTTTTGTTTTTTTTTTTTACTTTCCCCCACCACCCTCTGCCAAGACTGGGCTGTGCATTCCTCTCCTTGAATGGAGAAGGTAGTTTTCATCTCTGTCTACCCCCTTCTCTCACATTCCTGAGACTGGGTGATGGAAAGATGATGCCCCTTCTCCTTCTGTTGCAGGTGAGCTTTTCTCCTTGCTGTCTCTGAGGTTATACTTCTTTCTATGTCAAGGCCCAAGAGTCTTGCTCCTGAAAGGATCTGCTGTCCTGATGGAACTTTCCTAACTGGGGACTCTTCCCGGTTTCCTTAGGATTCTGATCCAGAATGCATGCAGGGAAATTGTTGGGTGACTTCCCGTAGTGACCTTGAGCGTGTCCACAGAGGCTCAGCTGTAATTTCTCGTGTGGCACGCAAGGAAGGTAGCCTGGTGGGTAGATGGAGAGCTTCTTGCTCAGCACCCTCAAAGTGACTTGGGTGAGGGGCAGACTCATAGGGCAGCATGAACCTGGTATTAGAGAGTGAGCTCGCTCTTACCTAGTTCAAGTAGGAGAAAAAAAAAAAGCCTCTAAATAAACAAGTGCTGTAACCTCACCTCAGAGAACGGTTCTGAGTTAGCGTCCTCTTTTCTCTGCACTCGGACTCTGCCAACAGTCTGAGGGGACCTGGTGGGATTTACCAGCTTTGAAGTCCTAAGGTGCTATTTTAATACTTTTCTTTTACATTGCAGGTTTCGAGGCCGATTTAACTAGATTCTGGAGGGAGCTTTTACTTTACACCATTCTTAAGAGCCCGGACAATCTTGAAAGAGTTAAACCCTAATTAGCTCATTCCTAAGGTATTTAATGCCCTTATTAAAACTCAACTGCTCGCTCACTTTTTTCTTTAGTGAATCAGATTTCTTGAGGAGCTGAGCCCTCACTCCTCAGATCACAGGCTCACATGTTGAAGCTGGCAGTGCTAGAGGCTAGTTCCTATCTGTGTGACAGCATTTTTAATTTAACAGGACCGCCTTTGATGTTCCCAAATATTTATAGGCAGCTTTAGATCATTTCAGTGTGTGCTTTCTTTTTCTTTTCTTTTCTTCTCTCTCTCTCTTTTTTTTTTTTTTTAACTAGAGCAAAAGTTCTTCCTCATGCAACAGCCTTCCTTTTATCCTGTTGGTTTATTTTTGTTTCCTTTGCAGCTTTGGCGAAGGCTCTTTGGCTGCGTTCACACAAGGTTGACCCTTCCTTTAGCTTCTTTCGTAAAGGCCACCTCTCTGTATCATCCTGCCTGCTTGGGATTGCTCAAGACACTTCTGTTTGTCCCTTGACTTTCTAGAGGCTGAGTTTTTTTTCGGATTTGGCTCAGGAATCTGCTCTCTGGCTGACCTGAAAGCGTTCAGATCAGTGTGGAGATCCGGGCAATGTGTGTGGAGGTGTCTCTTTATGGATGACCATGGCTGTGATGTCCTCCTCTGCCTGCGCACGTTGACCAGGCCTCGGCAAGTTGTGTTAGAATGTAACTTCAGCAGATAGTGCCGTAGCTGGGGCAGGGAACACAGATAGACAGTACTCTCTCCTGATCTTTGTAGGCTTGCTCCATTTGGCTTTGCTAGACTTGTTGGCTGAAAGTAATAGAGAATCATAGACTTCAGTCTCAGGGATGGGAAAAACAGAGCTGCGATGCAGATTTGTTAAACCATCAAGAAAAAGGAAAAGAAAACTTTGTACCAATCAAAACAAATGACAGAACAGAGGACGGTGGATTCTCTAGCCTGGACTCTGGGTAAACATTCTGCTTGTGACACAATCCAAGTTATTGAACTCTGGGCTGTTGTTACTTACCTGGGCCTGACAGAAGCCCGGAACTTTCCATGGCTGCCGCCATCATTGCTGGCTCTGCCTCCTATTACATGGAAGCCTGTTAGGGCTGAAGGTCACATAGGTGGTTGGTGAAACATTCGAGTGAATGAATACCATGTTAGACACTGTCCTTGGGGCTTTCCACTGTCTCACTAGATCTTCGAGAGGATTCTGAACAACAGAGGTTTTATTCCTCTTCTTTTTAAGTAAGGACTCCAAGGTGCAGAGAGGTCTTTTTTTTTTTTTTTTTTAATGTTTATTTATTTTTGAGAGAGCGACAGAGCACAAGATGGGGAGGGGCAGAGAGACAGAATCTGAAGCAGGCTCCAGGCTCCAAGCTGTCAGCACAGAGCCTGATGTGGTACTCGAACTCACGAACTGCAAGATGATCTGAGCCAAAGTTGGATGCTTAACCGACTGAGCCACCCAGGCGTCCCTGCAGAGAGGTCTTAACACAGCTAGCGAATGGAGAGCTGACCTGGATCTCAAGAGTGTGTTTATAACCTCACTGTAAGGCAGTTTGAGGCTGGCAAATCCAATGGTGATCCGCTAACCTCTTACAGCTAAGAAAACCTCTTGAAGCTAAAATCTGCAGTGTGTTGTGTTCTGAGAGTCAGAGCTGACCAGGCTGTCGCCATGCAAGGGACACAGGGATGGATAACACATCCCTGGAGCCAGACAGGCCTGTGTTTGCATCCTGGCTCCGCCACTGCCTTGTGATCTTGGCCAGGTCACCCAACCTTCCTGAACCTGTTTGCTCATTTCTTTTTTTTCAACATTTATTTATTTTTGGGACAGAGAGAGACAGAGCATGAATGGGGGAGGGGCAGAGAGAGAGGGAGACACAGAATCGGAAACAGGCTCCAGGCTCTGAGCCATCAGCCCAGAGCCTGACGCGGGGCTCGAACTCACGGACCGCGAGATCGTGACCTGGCTGAAGTCGGACGCTTAACCGACTGCGCCACCCAGGCGCCCCTGTTTGCTCATTTCTAACATGGGACAGTATAGATTGTACCTCAAAGGACTGTGAGGATTAAGTGAGATAATATATGTAAGTTACACAGTAAATGTTCAATACATGTTAGCACTGGTGACTGTTGCTGCTATAGAATCGTCACCCTCGAGGACTTCACAGTCCTGCGGGAGAGACAGTCAGGTAAAGCAGCTATCAGATTGTCAGGTAAACCAGGTAAACTTGGCAGCTACAGCGGAGAGATGTGCTACTGCTTAGCAGGGGCCTAGGGCAGAGCCATTGGCTTGGGGTTTTACATTCTTTCACCCAGCAGATATGTCTTGAGTGCTTACTCCCGTGCTAGGCAGTCTTTGAGTCACACTGATTACTTCCCTACCCCCTCCCTGTCCCTTGGAGGAATTTGAGCTAAAATGTTAATTGTCACCTGGAGAAAGATTCCCTGAAGTCATTTTCACAAGAAACCCCAAGATGCAAAATGGCAGAGCCACACTTCATTTGACAGTTTATCTTGCATTGCTTTGTGCCGTCCCTTCGACTATTATTTTAATCTTATCTGATTTTCCCCTAATTTTTCTGGTCTCTTGTACATGAGAGCTTTATGGTCCTTGAGAATGTACAGGCGACTTGCTGAGGGAGCAGGTGGTGATCCTTTTGTTCCCCACAGTGCCCAGATGGTGTCCGTGCCTTCTCATGGTCTGGTTCCATGGGGATTTGTTGATAAGATTTTGCTTTGATTTGGTTTTCCAGCCCAGCGCCATGTTCAGATTTGATTACAGACCCTGTTTTTTTTCTCTGCAGAATTTCATTGCTCTGTCATTGGCTGTCTTGAAACTTAAGTCCCATTCTCCACATCCCCCACCCCTTTGCAAACTGTGAGGATGGCTGTGTGGTAGAATTTTCTCCCTGTCCACAGTGTACGGTCCAGAATGGAGGTTAACACACTTTCACTTGTTGAACTGGTTGATGAAAGCCAGTGGGGCTGCTGTCCTTATATACTTACGAACCCAAATAAGCCTTTCTCTAAGGTAGATTTCAGGTCATTTATGTGTCTTTTTTGTTGCATTCATGAGCTTTTGGTGGGAAGTGGGTGTTTTTTAAATACACTATTGATTTGAAACTACGAGGTTGCTCTGACTACTTTTGGACCATGAAAATAATGTTAATTTTTTATTTATCTCTGTTTGAGGGCAGCACTAGAGTGGGTCATTTATATTCAGCTTTGGTACCCATGCTTTCTGTAAGTAGCATGTTTAACCTCACATTAAAAGTAGCTTATATTCAGCTAAGACAGCAACTGATTGAAAGGATAGTTCAGAAGAAGGGTAAACGAGAGAGAGAGAGAGAGAGAGAGAGAGAGAGAGAGAAAGCAGTATGCCATTGCACTTGGTTCCATAGAGTTAACTGAGAATTAATCGAAGCCCAGATTTCTTTCCAAAGAACCCCTGACAAGTTTCATATGTTTTGTTTTGTTTTTTTAATTTATTTATTTACTTTGAAAGAGAGCGAGAGAGTGAGCTGGGGAGGGGCAGAGAGAGGGGGAAAGAGAGAGAGAATATCTCAAGCAGGCTTCACACTGCCAGTACAGAGCCCAACACGGGGCTCTACCTCATGAACCGTGAGATCATGACCTGAGCCGAAATCCAAAGTTGTACACCTAACTGACTGAGTCAGCCATGCACCCCATATGCTTATTTACCTTCTTGTGGGCATCTTGGTGGCATTCTTTTGTCCCTTGGTCCAGGGCGCACGCTGGCCGTGCTGTGGATGAGGCAGTAGCACCTGGGAGCCCATCTCAAAGCAGTGTTGTGACCCATTAGTGTGCAAGTCTACTCTGGAGGGGATAAGTGGGCCATCACTAGCTAGCAAAATTTGGGCAGAAAGAAGTCCAAGACGGTTGAATTAGTACCACTGGGGCCTGTACATGGTGATGTGTGCATTTTCCAGCAATTCTTAAGGAGCATAAGTTTGCCCCAGGTCATATGGGATGTGTCTGCCCCGCCTCCCATCAGAACTAGGAATGGGAGCAAATCTGTTCCGCATTCGTACTCCTTCCCCCAGCTTAGCTGGATTGCTGGATGCGCGGTCAGTTAGATGCAATTTGTTTTCCTCAAGACAGGGAAAGCCTGCATTGATAATACAGTGATAGGACCCGTGATTACAGTTTGGGTTTTTTTAAATTGGCGATTAGATCTGTCTGGGCAGAAAGCAGAGATGAAGTTAATGGTCTAGTGCGGATCACTGGTTCCCAGGCAAGGACCCAGTGGCTCAGTTGGGCTTTTTAGGCACATTTGTCTGAAGAACACTGTTTGGTTTTGAACCACTTTCCAAAGCTCTGAAGCGCTTCCTGATCTTGGTGGAAGTGTCTGTGGAAACTTGCCCTCTGGGAACAGACAGCGACCAGGAGCCAAGGACTCTAGGCACTGACCTGTCCTGGGGGCTTCCTGTTGGACAGCTTGTTAACTAACCCTACCACAGACCCTGCCCTGAGACCAGGATGGTTTTCACTGTACTAATTTTCTCAGAAAACAGTCAAACTGAAATTTGCTCTTGCTGGTATAGAACGATTATGCAAATCGGATCTGTGTGCTTAGGTTCCTAGAAATGTAGTTTAGCGAAAAGGAAAAGCACCTTCTTTTTAGCACATGTACTTCCTAATTTGCCCAATGATTTTGATGAAATTTGCATCTCCATTAGATTTTGGATCTGAAGGTACTGAGGGAACAAAGTGAAATAACTTCGTGCTTTGTCCTCCCCCGTGGATCTGAACCATCCCAAGCTGTTTTTTGTGGTTTGTCTTGGTCCTATATTCTCGGAATGAAGGCGAGGAAGTCTGCAGTAGGCTTTGGTTATTTAAAGGTGTGTCTGGCCAAGCTTAATGCCCTCTTTCCTGGAGCGTTTTGATGGATGTGGGGCATGACATTTTCTGGATAGTGTTCACAGAATCACGGCAGGCTTCTTCCTGATTATCTGTAGGGGTGGGCTCATGGGCGAGTGGGAAAGATGGAATGTATCCCCGAGATGGTGGCATTATAATGTGCGTGGGCTGAGGACCACGAGCCCACGGCTGAGGAAAAGCACCTAGAAATGCTGAACAGATCCTGGGGGTGGGCCTCCGCCCGGGTTTAAAGAAGGCTGGGCTTGGAGTCACCCCTACCTACACTTGGTGGGGGGAAAGCTGCGACCCAGGCTGGGTTGGCATCCAGTGGGGCTTTCTCTAGTAGATCTGGAGGTGGCCTACTGTGGAATGTGCTTGTGGCAGCGGAAGGAGGAAGGCGAGGCCAAGCGAGGCCATGGCTGGGAGACAGGAGACCTGACCCGCTCCCCAATCTGACACTTAAATGGGAGCCAGCTAAACTGAGCCTCAGCCCCACATCTGTAAACTGGGTGTGGGGGCTGGGTGAGATTCCTGGAGGGAGGATATGTATGCTTAGGGGCTTCCTGCGGGGCAGGAACAGGATGGGGGGAATCACTCAAACTGGAGAATCTGGGAGGGAAGCGAACTTCAGAGGCCAGTAGGCGATGGACTGGGGGAGGGGTTCTGCATGCCAGCAAAAGGTGTTTGCCTTTTATTATAGAGACCAGGGGATCTTACAGCCACGCGTGGTAGATGATGTCCATGTGTAGGGCCAGATTTTTGATGACATGACCTCCCTGGCCTGGAGTTCTCCAGCAGCATGGTTTGTAATCACAGCAGCCTGGGGGCTCAGTCAGGGGCTGTGCTTTCCTCCCCCCCCCCCCCCCCCAGAGCAGTCTGGAATGTAAGGGAGTAAGTAACAAGTTCTAGTGACAACCTTGAATTCATTTTATTAAAGATAAATAAATTACATGCCAACTTTGGCCTTTAACTGTTATTAGTAACAAATTGCTCTCCACCCATACACTCAACCTTTCATGACACCTTGGGGAAATCTGCTGTTGTGGCTGGGGGCGGGCCCCCCCCCCAGGGTTTTTTTATATACCACGAGTGTGTAGAAACTTCTGGGGAGCGATTCATCAGCTGCTTTTCAGGTTCTGCCCATAACCCATAACTGAAGTTGGGACTCTATCTGTTGACAGTCCTGGGTTTCAGAAGAGAGATTTCAAGGTCCGTCAGGATTAGGCAATAGAGTGACTGGCTGGCTGGTTTGGACATTTTTCTGGTTATTGACAGGCCTTACTGTGGCTTCTCCCAGATGAATGAGGAATATATTTTCCTAAATCCAGCCATTGAGCCAAATGAGCCACACTGGGATAAACTCTGTTTGTTTACAAATTATGTAAGAGAAGTGCCCGGCCATTAAATTCTTCTGGGCCAGAATTCTTACCCCTCTTCAAAGTTGTAATCAAACTAAACAAACACTTTCCACAGGAACTAACTCCCTCCCGAGAAACAGGAGCAGATGCTCCTGGGAGGCCTTTAGCAACTTTGGAATGTTTAATGTAGAAATATGTAACCAAGGTGAAGTTGTTCCAGAAATGTTGCTTGCTCTAGCCAGGACCAAAGCACTAGTCAGCTTTTTTTATTTAGGGCAAGAGGTGCAAAATGAACTGGGCCAGGCGGAATTTTCTCTAGAATGTTTAATTTTGTTTTCATCTCCCCCTCCCTCTCCTAGTTTCAGCCCCTTGTGACCTTTATTCCTTTCTGCTTAAGTAACTTTTTTTATGTTTTTTTTTTTTTTTTTTTTTTTTTTTTTAAAGGCTTGATCCTTATCTCTTAGCTGTGCTGGATTACATCTGGGGATCAAGGAGCTCTCCTCTCAACCAAAGCACTCAGTTATTGCTTCTCTGTCTCTAGGAAAGATGTCAGGTGCAGAGCAAACACTCCAGGGGAGAGAGGCTGAGGCTGCGTTGCCTTTGTTGTTGTTCCAGTAAGACAGTTCTTTTGGGATTGACAAAGATGGTCTAGGCTCCCAGACACAGTTTTCCAGCTCTTGCTGATTTGGGTCTTTACTGGGTGGCTTGTTTTATTTTGGCTTAGGAATGTTGTGAATTTTTAGGACCTTGGGTGCACTTGTATTAGAATAGAGGTACACTTTCCAAGGCCAAATGTAGATTTCTGTGGATTATGCCTCAAGATGAGCTTTTCTCAAGGTGTCTTCTGAAGAACTCCAGCCCTGCAGAATGCTTTGGAAAGGGTTCTATGGTGAGCTGACTTTGAGAATGCTGTTTATCATCATTCCCTCTTGGAGATTTAGATGGCACAGTAGTGAATTAATGACTCTGAGAAATCCTGCTGAAAAGGAGTCTAAATGAACTCTATTCAACCTGGCATTTCCCAAATATACTTGATCACTGGACTCCTTTTCTCAAATACCTGCTAGCTGGGGACATTCCACTCTAGTAGCTAGCTGCTATTAAGTTGGGTAGGGTCTGTGCATGGCCAGTTGGTATCCCATTGAATTGCATTCATGGAAAGCTAAGAGTGTTAATTTATCGCTTCCCACGGGCCCCTGGGATATGGTCATCACCACCGTGGCCTGAATGCCTTTCACCTGTGATAGGACTTGTTTCTTCCATTTCAGCTCTGTAGGCTTGTAGTCTTCTCTGTACTTGGGTGAAGGGATGGGGAGCTGTATAGTATGATAGTATAAAAGAACCAAGAAACAGTGCTTCTTTTTGAGTAATTTAGTTTTTGCTGGGACGGGGTGATCCATGGAGTTGAGCAGAAATACCCTCCAAGTGGGTGTGACACTAGAGCAAGCCCGGCACCAGCCCCAAGCAGCCTGTCCTGTAGCGATGGAGAAGGCATGCCTTTGTTGCGATTTAGCAAGCTATGGGGACCTGGCAAGGGGTGGGAAGATAAGATAGAGGAGTGTCCTGGCAGTTGGGAAGCCCTAAATGACTTTTCGTTAGACTTGCTCTTGTTTTTAACACATGTTCACAGGCAACAATCTCTTCGGCTCCCCCCACCCCCCTCGAGTTGGGTGAAATGCACGTTTAAGTCTCTGGAAGAATGCTCTTGGCTGATCTGCCAGCCTTGTCAGTATCCGGGGTTTGGGGATGGCTGTCCTCCCTACTCTGACTCTTAGGCTGTGGGTTTGGCTGCTGGGTTTGGGGTGCCTTCTGCCTTGGAGGTGCTGGGCTGAGTTAGTTGAATGGTTGTGCATTTTTCAGGTTTGTCTACCTTGGTTAATGCACAAAAGATTAAATATGTTCTTCAGGCTCTAGTTGCCTGTAGGAAGAATGTGACTTGAGCAGGGCTGAGATAGTACCCCTGTGAGGTGCCTTATAAGGGGAGACTCCGAAATGAGGGGCTTAAATTCTCTTTCAACTGTGTGTCATATTTCATAGTGTTGACTTAGGGCTTTCTTTCTCTTTTTCTTTTTCCTTTTTTCCTTTCCTTTCCTTTCCTTTCCTATCCTTCTCTTTTCGTTTCTTTAACTTTTTAAATGTTTTTTTTTTTCAACGTTTATTTATTTTTGGGACAGAGAGAGACAGAGCATGAACGGGGGGAGGGGCAGAGAGAGAGGGAGACACAGAATCGGAAACAGGCTCCAGGCTCTGAGCCATCAGCCCAGAGCCTGACGTGGGGCTCGAACTCACGGACCGCGAGATCGTGACCTGGCTGAAGTCGGACGCTTAACCGACTGCGCCACCCAGGCGCCCCTCTTTAACTTTTTAAATTGGGGTTGACCTACCTGATGGATTTTGTTAGCAGCTAAGCCCTCCCCAGCCTGGGGCTTGCCTCTGTAGCTTTTGATGAGACCCCAGGCTCTGCTGTTGCATTAAGGGTGGGGCTCTGCTTAGCCCAATCCCTCCTACCCTTGCCTCTTTTTGCAGGGCTCTGATTGTCAGAAACTTTTTCCTTACACTGAATCAGACTTCTGCTCCTTGGTTCCGGTTCTGCCTTCTAGAGCGTATTTGTGTCCTAGGGCCGCCAGAACAGAGTACCACAGACTGGCTGGCTTAAACAACAGAAATTTATTTTTTCACCGTTCTGGACACTACAGGTCTGAGATCAAGGTATCAGCAGAGTTGGTTTATTCTGAGGCCTCTCTCTTTGGCTTGTAGATGGCCATCTTCTCCATGTGTCTTTGTGTGATTTCTTTGTAACTGTGTTCAGATTGTCTCTTCTTATAAGGACACATGCCATATTGGATTAATGACCTGATTTAACTTAATCACCTCCTTAAAGACCCTATCTCCAGATAGGCACACTCTGAGATCCTGGGAGCTAGGACTTCAACATATGAATTCTGGGGTGACATATCTCAGTCCATAACATAGAGCCACCTAAGACACAATGGCCCTTTAGATCCTTGAAGGTGGTTATCCTCCAACAACCCCATCTACCAGGGAAAAACCAATACAATTTGTTTTCTGCTTGCCAGGGACCCTTAGTTCTATGTCTTCATCATATGAGGTGATTTTGGGGTCCCTTGTCATCTTGGAGTCTTTTGGACTCGCTTCAGGTAAAGACAGACCAAGGAGAGTATCTGGACTGCTTACAGTATTCCCAGATAGAATTCATTCTAGCAACTGGTTTTGATGATTTTCTGAAATATTTAAAAGGCTAAAAATAGGCCTGTAAAGTTTTAGCAGCAACTTTAATAAATTCATCTTTAATTGTGACCGTTGACACATGCACATGGGCGCTTGTACGTGAACATGAACACGCACATGCAACCCTCCCCCTCACCCCCATGAAAGCAGTGCTAACCATAAGTCTTTTCTGACTCAGGCATTTCTGCTTAGAGTTAAGTGCCCAGGGTCTAAATTTATTTACCACTCTTTGCCCTTCCTCCAACTTCCCCAGTTTTAGGAAAGCCAGTGGGGATAGTTATTTCAAAAGAACAAATGAATGTAGAGATGTATTTATTCTTTTGAAGTGTAATTACTGTCTGGAGAGCCTAGAAGTAACTCAGTCACTTGAATAGAATTCCTTTTAGGTACTCACTCTTTATGTCAAGCTGTAGTGTAATTAGATTTAAAATTATAAGGCACCCTCTTCACTTTTGGCAATTGTTTTCCATTTTACTGTCCATCTCCCCTGCTAGAAATTGTCGAAAAGGCTTATCTGTTTTGTTCTTTGTATTTTCAGCACTTAGGAGAGCAAAGTTAAAAAAAATGTTTGTTGAATGAGTAAATGAGTCCT
Source organism: Herpailurus yagouaroundi (assembly GCF_014898765.1). Taxonomy (NCBI): domain Eukaryota; kingdom Metazoa; phylum Chordata; class Mammalia; order Carnivora; family Felidae; genus Herpailurus; species Herpailurus yagouaroundi. The sequence continues at coordinate 2,920,763 of NW_024412645.1, read as the reverse complement.
CCAAGTTGTCTGGTGCCTAATCAGGAAGGTCCTGTTGTGTCTCAGAGACATCAGTGTGGCAGACATGACAACTTCGGGTGTGGGGGTGACTCTGGCCACTTTTCCCTTTTGCTGCTGAATTGTGGAACTTCCCGTGAAGGGACCCTCAGTGCTCTTCACTTTTCTGCTGAATTGTGGTGTGTAAATCCTGACTGAGAGTTTTGACAGACTTTCTCCTCTCCAGATAGCATGTGACACTCTTGGTGTTCCTTTGAAGATGGTTTGACCACACCAGCCAGGATTTCCAAATCGTGGCCCCGAGATGGCCAGAGCTCTGGCCCCACACAGCTGTTAGGTCCCCTCTGTTCTGGAGACCCAACAACATTCAAAACACCAACTATTTATAGCATACTTTTCAGTGTCCGTAAATTTTAAGATGCTTTTGTTAGTGGGATGGGGCAAGCACCCTCCTGCCTGCCACCCTCTCATTGCCCCAAAGCTTGTAGTCAGGTGGCAGGAGCTGAGCCCCACCTGAGTGTTTCTGGGGCCTCACCCACCTGAGGCCTGTTGGGATGCTGCAGGGTTTCTGGTAGAGTCCGTGGAGGACTCTAATAGAGTCCTTTGAGGTGGAGTGGCCGGGGATTTAAAAAAAAAAAACCAAAAAACCCCGAAGACACCAAGGTATGTGTGTTCTGGAGAAGCCCATGCTGATCTGCCAGCCCTCCAGGTGGCTGTGCTTTCAGTGGTCTATGCAGGGACATTTGTTAAGTTAAAATCACTGGTGAGCAGGGGAGTGTCCTGTGCAACGTTCGTTTACTCTTACCTGGACAGATCCCTCAGATTTCGGCAAGGTCATTGAAGACTGTTGAATCTGAATTTGGGATATAATTAAACTCAGTAGAGCGAAGGCTCTTAGGGGTATGTAGAAGCTCATAAAAAGCCCTGATAGAGTCCCAGGTCTTCATTCTCTCAGCTGCCCCTTGGGGAAGATTCCCTTGTGTGCCATGCAGGGTGCATGGGAGGGGAGCCCCCTCCGCAAGGCACTGTTTAGAAAGGGCTCTGTTGCTAGAATGCTCCCCCTCAGCCCGCTTAGCCTGAAGTAGTTGGACTTTTGGGGGCAGATTTTGTTGTGCTAGCCTTCGGGCCCTTCAGTTCCTTGCTTGGTTCAGGGAGGGACCCGCGAGAAAGAGGCCTGTTCTGTTAGCTGGAGTTTCCATTGAAGTGCTAACTGCTGGATCCTTTGAACCTCCAGCCTGGGAGGGTATTTATAACTAGCTGTTTGCGTGCCTAGAGGAACGGAGGCCCTGCCTTTCTTGTAGTGGTTGAAGAGCCGTGCCCTTGGTGTGGGCTGAAAGGGCAGGCCTGGCTGAGTGTGGGGACTCACGCTCAGCTCCCCACGACCTTGTTCTCCTCCCTCCTCCCCTGTGAGGCCAGCGGCCCTTTCAGGGTTAACGTCTCTGCTTTGGAAGCAGCTGGCCAGTTTACACTCCTCCCTGGGCTGTACAAAAATACTTCCTTTGAAGTGTGGGGAGAAGCGGTGAAGGGTAAAACCTGGTGAAGAAGGAAACCTGGAGTGGGGCTCGAATGCGCTTCTTTTGAGGGAGTTTGCTCTGTGATTAAGCCCCCTGGCCTTCTGTGTAACCCCCTGGGCTAACTGGTCCTCCTCACATATTTCACAGCGTCCAGCCTGCCTCATAGTTGGCTTTCTCCACATATGTGTGTGTTTAAAATCTCCACGAAAGGAGCATTTCTCAGCAAGGGAAAGAGAATGCAGCGGCCCATCCTGGCAGCAGGAACCCCTCTGACCATGCTGTTCCCTGGCGCTGCTCCGGTGGGGGTGGTATCCCGGTACCCGTGAAGCTGAAGTGTTTGTACTTGGTCCTAAGGCGGCCAGCCCTGCTTCTTGCCCCCTGCTGGCCTACGAAAGCTGCCACCAATCCCATCTCTGATTCCAGATTGGAGCTCAGCAGCCCAGAGGACTATTGGGCTTTCCAGTCGGAAGTTCTGAGTTGTGACGCTTGGGACTTGCCTAGACCCAGCGTGATGCTTTGACTTCTCTTAACCTCGGTTCCCTGGTAAAGTGGGACTGGCCGATCCTGCCACACTTTTGTTGTCAGGATTGGTGGAAATAAAGGGTTGGGGGCATCTTGAGAGAGGGCAAGGCATTTCTCTAATGTAGGGCTTGCTGTTGAGCAGAAATGGCATTTGGGATAAAGGGGCCAAAGAGAAGAATGCCAGAGCAGAAATGAGACGGAACAAAGCTTGAATGTCTTCTTAATCCTTGAGTATTTGCAGCCGAGGAGGGGTCGGGGTGAGATGGGAGGAGAGGCAGCTGTTATATTCTGGCGAAGAATGCCAACCTGTTTCTCCCCACAGATGGGGCCACACAAGTTCTTTCTGAACTGAGTTTTCCAGTCCCTCTTTGCTCGGGAAATGGCCTTATCATACGGATTTCTTAACATCTTATTACACTACTCCCTAGCTCCCTTAGCAAGGAGTGAGGGCCATAGATTTAAAATATCCCATGGTTGGGGCACTTGGGTGGCTCAGTCGGTTAAGCTTCCAACTCTTGATTTAGTCTCTCAGGTCATGATCTCATGGTTTGTGAGATCGAGCCCCATGTCCTGTTTGGGATTATCTCTCTCCCCTTCTCTCTGCCCCTCCCCTACTCGTTCTGTCTCCCTCTCTCTCAAAAATAAAAGTCAACTTTATAAAAAAAATCATATGGTTAAGGTTTATTGCTGACTTGTGCCAGGCATTACGTTAATCACCCAACATGAGTGATCTCATTTACTCCTCATAACAGCCCTATGCTGTTAAGTGCCATTGTCCCCATTTTATATATGAGGAAACTGAGGCTTGAAGAAGTGGAATGACTTACCCAGGGTCTCACTACTTGCTGATACAGGTGTGGAAGTACCGACCCAGTCAAGCTGATTTTAGACCCTTTACCCTTTAGCGCTATAAGTTACAGTAAGTGATGGAGGATGACATTTAATTCTGTGCCTCAAACCTGGTAAGAAACTGTTTTTAGGGCAAGAAGTGGAACACTGACCACTGTTCATTCTGACAGTGTGTTCATGAGTTGACTCTTGCTGATCAATTATATTTGAATAAACATAAATCCTTTTTGCCTTGCAGACCAGGAACTTTCCTAATTTTGAGTTCTCTGTGCTGTCTTTATAATAAATGCTTTTTCTCTCTCACTGGAAAGGAGGGAAGATGGTTGCAGAGCTCTGTAATCATGGCTTTCTCACAGTTGAAGAGCTTGGTGTTGGGGATCGACAGGTAGCCTGCACCTCTAGGAATCCTTAGTTGTAGGCTTTAGTCTTTCCCTGGGCTGGATCCAGACTTGGCACGTACTTCAAGGGACTTGACATCCCATCCTTGACCTTCCTCAGCTGGGGAGGGGGAGGGAGGGAGCTGGGAAAGCCCCTGTGATTTGCCCCCAGTTGCACATGGGCCAGACCCAGGGCCAGGCTGGCAGTCCACTGGCCACATGCCTCTCCTTTTCACCTGAATTTAAAACAGGAGGGTAGATGAAAGGGACAGAAATGACAAGTCAGAGGAGTAGGAGGGTTCTCATTTGCAAACAGTTTCTTTTGATCTTCACCCCTTTGTTTAAACACACACACACACACACACACACACACACACACACACACACACCAAAAAAACCACAACTGGTAGCCTGAGCACATGGTTTGCTCTAGTTCATTGAGGGGCGGTCATTTCTCTTTTAGCAGGAAGCCCTCCACCCCCACTCCAGTGATCTGGTTCACTCAGGGCCCCACACCCTCTCTCCCATTTTGCTGCTCGGATGCCAGATGTCACGCTCCTCTTCACAAATCCGTAGGAGCTCTTGTTTTTTTTTTTTTTTTTTTCTTTTCTTTTCTTTATAAGGTAGAGTCTAAACCTTGTATGAATGCATGTATGTATGTATGTATGCATGTATGTAGGTATGTTTTTTATTTCTTTCTGTTTTACCCTAATATTCTATAGCCCTTGGCATTTTGCTCCCAGTCTGTCTTTGCAATTTGGTGTCCTACTATAGAACCCCTCACTTCCAGTCACATGGCTCCTTCAAACAGGCTTTGGCCTTTATTTGCATCTTTGCCTACATTCTGCCCATCTTTCAAGGCTGCTGCCTCCAGGAAGCCCTTCTGGTCTGATGCGGTGCATAATCATCTCTGCTGCCTCTGAACTTGAAGCAGCCTGGTCTGGTCACTCCCTTGGCTCTCATAATATGTTTTATTTATTTATTTTTGTCCTTTCATTTTTAGATGTGTCTGTCTCCTCACTAGATTATGAGCCTACTGAGGTCAGAAGCATGCCTTCTGACCTGCTTTTGGTATCTCACCAGCACTGTGTAGGGCCCAAGTTGGATGCTATACAAAACATCTGGGACTGAAATCCTACCATCTTTCTGTTAATTGGAATGGAAGACTTGGTAAATGAGTTTGCAAAAATAAAATGATGAATAGAGAGGTTTTTATAGGGTTTGTTTGAAAGTATTAATGTACTTTCAAATCAGGAGTTGAATGAACCAGTTTGTGTACATTTAGAAGAAACTTTTTTTTAATGTTTATTTATTTTTGAGAGAGAGACAGAGAGACAGAGCATGAGTGAGGGAGGGGCAGAGAAAGAGGGAGACACAGAATCTGAAACAGGCTCCAGGCTCTAAGCTGTCAGCACAGAGCCTGACGAGGGGCTCGAACTCATGGACTGTGAGATCATGACCTGAGCTGAAGTCGGACGCCCAACCGACTGAGCCACCCAGGCGCCCCTATAGTGAGGATTTCTGACCCAGACCTCCTTTAATGTGAAAGCTAACAAATACATGCATTTTAAACCTACTGTTGTTGATATTTTGTTCTCTAGTTAGCTGCTCTTTCTTTTCAGGTTCTTATTTTAGTATTTTTAAAACTTGTCCCAACTCATTTCTTGCATCTCTCTTCACATTGTTACAACTATGTTCTTCTCTTAAAAACATCTCTCATCTTGGGGCGCCTGGGTGGCTCAGTCTGTTGAGCATTCGTCTTTGGCTCAGGTCATGATCTCGCGGTTTGGGAGTTCAAGCCCCGCATCAGGCTCTGTGCTGACAGCTCAGAGCCTGGAGCCTGCTTTGGATTCTGTGTCTCGCCTTCTTCCTGCCTCTTCCCTGCTCACGCTCTGTCCCTCTCTGTCTCAAAAATAAATAAAAAACATTAAAAATAATAATGATAATAAAAAACATCTCTCATCTTTTGAGCTATTCTCATATATATTTTGTTTCCTTGATCCCTTTCATGGTTTGTGGTCTTACCCTCAACTCTGAGGGGTTCAGGTAGGTTGATGGTCTTCACTGGAATTTTCAGTTTGACACCCCACCCCCTCACCCCCCAAAGGTGGATCCACCTGCAGGGAAGGATTTATTTTCCCCTCTCCACCCTCTCCTAGACCTTTCCTCTGCCTTCTGGCCTTGAACACACCTCACAGCCCTGGACCATGTCCCTTTCCCAGTTAACTCTTTTGTGCCCAACCTGTGTGTGGCTTGCTCAGCTGCCCCTCGGTGGAATCATGGTTGTGTCTCCCTATACTATTTCCTCCTTGGCTTTTGTTTTTTTTTTTTCCTCCCATTTCTCACTCTCCGGTTAAGTGTGTGGCAGAAAGAGGTGGTGACATCACCAGGTCATCATTAGTAGCTCTCTGTTTTTAAAAAACATGGGGATAGGCAACTTACCCAAGGCTATGGGGCCAGTATGGAGCAAAATTTGCCTTGTGAAGCAGGGGTGTGCCATGACCCATTATGGCCCCACACGGTGGCATTGGGAGTCCAGCGGCTGGTCATGTGCCCATGGCTCTCTGAGGAATGAGTTGTCCAAATGGAACAACCTGGAATGCTTACCCTAGCAGCCATTTCTAATCTGATTTCTGAGAGTAACAGATTTTGAGGGTGGGTTTGCTATTTCCTCCAGGTTCTGCTGTGTTTATTTTTCTGGAGAGATGGACTCTATAATATTTATCTATCTGTTAACGGGGTCTGAGGCCCTGAAACAGGTGAAGAGCCCCTGATAGGGCTAACACTTGATGCCCCTCGCCTCGCAGGGATTGCACTGAGAAGATGGCTCTGTGGGCCACATGCTGTCCTGGTAGCTCCAGTGACTGCCTTGGGGGCACAGTAGGAAAGTGAATGTGACCTACCTTCGTCCCATCCAGTGCCAAACTGCTTTTTTTCCTTCCTAAATGAAAAATCTATGAAGAATAACCTTTAAAAATTGCAAAGGGTTAGTTTCAAGTTCTTACAGAAAATGTTACATGTGTTCACAAGTAGACAGAACCACGTCCACACTCTACCCCTGTAGTCACTGTCCCCCGGTCTCCATCACTTACTTTATTTTTTTTTAATTTTTTTAATGTGAAATGTATTGGCACATTGGTTTCCATACAACACCCAGTGCTCATCCCAACTCACTTTAAAAGTTGTCAACCTGCCGGCCGGTCTTGTTTCATTTGCACCCTACTCCCACCGTGTTATTTTGAAGCAGAAGCACCCATATCATTTTTTCCTGTGAATATTTCAGTATCTTTAAGAGATTCATTTTCAGAACGTAATTTCAAGGCTATTTCCACAGCGGTTAATGTTAAGTTGGTGGTGTCCCCTCCAAAGGGACAGCTCCCCCTCCCCCCACAACATAAGGGACCCACTGTGCATTTGGGTGTCCCAGCACTGGTAGCCTGGTTTGAGGATTGGGTCCTGGTGGAGCTGGAGCTGGTGGGCGACCGAATGGGCTCCGGCCGCGCGATCCAGTCGTGGATGGTGGATCCCCGCGTGGGCGCCGAGCTGGTTTCGGCTTTGCCCCAGGCGGGAACCGCAGGATCAAAGGGCGCCGCGCACTCGGCGCTTCAAAGCCTCCGGAGCCGCCCGGATTGATGCAGGGAATGAGAGCGCTCTGCTGATGTAATCGTAGCTTGTGAGACAGGTTCTTTTTTTTTTTTTTTTAATTTAAACAAAGACACCCCTGTTTGTTTAGAGAGGTGAAGCGTGCTCCGCCGAGGGCACGCGGCATCTGGAGGGTTCTACTCTGGGCTGATGGGTCCGGGTAGGGCAGGAATGCTGCCAGTGGCTAGTGTTTTCCTAGATGGCCTTGCAGAGTTTTCCGTGAAAGACGAACTGCTTCAGTTAAGAGCAGCTGATTTTCTTAGGGTGGTGGGTTTGTTGAGGATTTTGAAAGCAGCGTCCTCTGGAGGCCAGTCAGGCTTTGGAGCACACCTGGGTGACGCAGGTGAGGGGGTGAACCAGGTGAGGAGACAACCCAAAAAGTAGGCAAGGCAAGGAGTCTGTGCGCTGCCTTTGTCATTCTGTGACTCTAGAAAGGAATATCAACTGTCCCTTCCCCATTGGGCGTGAGAGGCTTGCCTGAGGCTGGGGAGTAGGGCCATCACACTGGGGTGGGGGAGGGGGCTCCCCAAGGATAGAGCTGAATGCTACCCCTAGCTTGAAGATTCTTGCAGTTTTTATAAAAATCACAGACACAGGAGGCATCTGGCTGGCTTGGGATAGAGCAGGTGACTCTTGATCTCGAGGTTGTTAGTTCAGATCCCCACATTGGGTGTAGAGATTACTTGGAAAAAACAACACAGACAAATGGGAACATCCAGAAGATCAGCCAAGTTAAGCTGCTGCCCCTGCCTTTAGTAGTTGTTCTGTATACACATTAGTGAAACCCTGTGCCATATATACCTCCATGAGTAAAATCAGAGCCATATTCCATTTTCTTGCTTGGTAAGAACTAGACATCTACAGGCAAAGCAGCCCTCCATGAGCCAGCTTGTTAGCCCCATACCAGAGTTCAGGGTCAGTGGGGTCTGAGGCACTTACCAGACTAAGTCACTGTAACTGGAGTTTATCTTGGCATCTTACAGCCATCCCAACCAAACCCAACATATGTAAAACAAGTTTTTTCTTTTTTTTCTCCCAAATCTGTTTCTCTTGAGTTCTTGTCTGTTACTCAAGCTAAAAACCTGGTGTCATTCTAAACTGTGTGACCTGGCCTCCTGATGCCTCTGTCCATGCATGGTGAATTGCCTGCAAGCTCCTTGAGGGGAAGGCTGGGTGATTTTCTTTTCTCCCTTTTTAAAAAATTTTTTAATGTTTATTTATTTTTGAGAGAGAGAGAGAGAGAGAGAGAGAGAGAGAGAGGGGCAAAGCGTGAGTGGGGGAGGGGCATAGAGAGAGCGAGACACAGAATCCGAAGCAGGCTCCAGGCTCTGAGCTGTCAGCACAGAGCCCAACACGAGGCTTGAACTCATGGAGTGTGAGATCATGACCTGAGCTGAAGTTGGATGCTTAACTGACTGAGCCACCTAGGTGCCTCGTTTTCCCCCATTTAAAAAAATTACATATTTGATTTTCCTCATCTACAAAACACTTTTGCCCATATTTTATTTTTATTTTAAAGTTTGTTTATTTTGAGAGAAAGAGAGAACAAGTGGGGGAGGGGCAGAGAGAGAGGGAGGGAGAGAATTCCAATCAGGTTCTGCGATGTCAGCGCAGACCCCACTGTGGGGCTTAATCCAAGAGTGAGGTCATGACCTGAGCCTAAATCAAGAGTTGGACCGCTTAACCAACTGAGCCACCCAGGCACCCCTTATTTGTTTATTTTGAAGTATATTTATTTATTTAGAGGGAGAGAGAGAGAGCATGCTTGCAAGAGCAGGGGAGGGGCAGAGAGAGGGAAAGAGAATCCCAAGCAGGCCCCATGTTGTCAGCACAGAGCCAGATGTGGGGCTCTCATGAACCGTGAGATCGTGACCAGAACCGAGGTCATTTAACTGACATTTAACTGACTGAGCTACCCAGGTGCCCTGTGCCCGTATTTTATTAAGAAAAATTTCAGACATACAGGAAAAGTGAAAGGATTTTACAGTGAACACCTATATTCTACCATTAATATTTTACTGTACTTGCTGGGTCACATATGCATCCGTGCAGGTGGTTGATGTGTCTTTAATATTTGAAAGCCGAGGGGCGCCTGGGTGGCGCAGTCGGTTGAGCGTCCGACGTCAGCCAGGTCACGATCTCGCGGTCCGTGAGTTCGAGCCCCGCGTCG